>NW_027514262.1:48936-84327 GCF_048772815.1 Callospermophilus lateralis
TTCAAGTTTCAAGAAGCTAGCACAAACCTTGTTTGATTTAGAGGTCGAACTGCATCTGTCAATATAGGAGAAAACAGAGTGAAACCTAAAAATTCAAACTGTTACTGCAAACGAATGCTTCAACCTAGGAGAACAAAACTTGGGCATCCAAGTTTGATTGGTGTACTGCTCATTACTTGAAAGTATCATGAAGGTTGGAAGAAAAAAATATATGTTGAGATTACAGGAGACTGTAGTTTTTTGGCTGCCTAACAATGCCTTTCATTGAATGAGTTATTCACCAGTCTTTGCTTAAGACTACATCAAGAGGAAACAAACCTTAGAGATAGAACGTAGAACTACTGTATTGTGTCAAGTTTCAAGAAGCTAGCACAAACCGTGTTGATTTAGAGTTCGAACTGCATCTGTCAATATAGGAGAAAACAGAGTGAAACCTAAAAATTCAAACTGTTACTGCAAACGAATGCTTCAACCTAGGAGAACGAAACTTGGGCATCCAAGTTTGATTGGTGTACTGCTCATTACTTGAAAGTATCATGAAGGTCGGAAGAAAAATATATGTTGTGATTTCAGGAGACTGTAGTTTTTTGGCAGCCTAACAACGCCTTTCATTGAATGAGTTATTCTTCAGTCTCTGCTTAAGGCTACATCAAGAGGAAACAAACCTTAGAGATAGAACGTAGAACTACTGTATTGTGTCAAGTTTCAAGAAGCTAGCACAAACTGTGTTTGATTTAGAGTTCTAACTGCATGTGTCAATATAGGAGAAAACAAAGTGAAACCTAAAAATTCAAACTGTTCCTGCAAACGAATGCTTCAGTATAGGAGAACTAAACTTGGGCATCCAAGTGGGATTGGTGTACTGATCATTACGTGAATGTATCATGAAGATTGGATGAAAAAATATATGGTGAGATTGCAGGAGACTCTAGTGTTTGGAAGTTTGGCAACCCCTTTCCATATAAGTGTTATTTGCAGTCCCTGCATTAGGCTATATCAAGAGGAAACAAACCTTAGAGAAAGAACGTAGAACTACTATATTTGTCAAGTTTCAAGAAGCTAGCACAAACTGTGTTTGATTTAGAGATAGAACTGCATCTGTCAATATAGGAGAAAACAGAGTGAAACCTAAAAATTCAAACTGTTACTGCAAACGAATGCTTCAACCTAGGAGAACGAAACTTGGGCATCCAAGTTTGATTGGTGTACTGCTCATTACTTGAAAGTATCATAAAGGTCGGAAGAAAAATATGTGTTGTGATTTCAGGAGACTGTAGTTTTGTGGCAGCCTAAAAAGGCCTTTCATTGAATGAGTTATTCTCCAGTCTCTGCTTAAGGCTACATCAAGAGGAAACAAACCTTAGAGATAGAACCTAGAACTACTGTATTGTGTCAAGTTTCAAAAAGCTAGCACAAACAGTGTTGATTTAGAGTTCGTACTGCATCTGTCATTATAGGAGAAAACAGAGTGAAACCTAAAAATTCAAACTGTTCCTGGAAACGAATGCTTCAATCTAGGAGAACTAAACTTGGGCATCCAAGTGGGACTGGTGTACTGATCATTACGTGAATGTATCATGAAGATTGGATGAAAAATATATGTTCAGATTTCAGGAGACTCTAGTGTTTGGAAGTTTGGCAAACCCTTTCCATATAAGTGTTACTCGCAGTCCCTGCATTAGGCTACATCAAGAGGAAACAAACCTTAGAGATAGAACGTAGAACTACTGTATTGTGTCAAGTTTCAAGAAGCTAGCACAAACCGTGTTGATTTAGAGTTCATACTGCATCTGTCAATATAGGAGAAAACAGAGTGAAACCTAAAAATTCAAACTGTTACTGCAAACGAATGCTTCAACCTAGGAGAACAAAACTTGGGCATCCAAGTTTGATTGGTGTACTGCTCATTACTTGAAAGTATCATGAAGGTGGGAAGACAAAATATATGTTGAGATTACAGGAGACTGTAGTTTTTTGGCAGCCTAACAATGCCTTTCATTGAATGAGTTATTCACCAGTCTTTGCTTAAGACTACATCAAGGGGAAACAAATCTTAGAGATAGAATGTAGAACTACTCTATTGTGTCAAGATTCAAGAAGCTAGCACAAACCGTGTTTGATTTAGACTTCGAACTGCATCTGTCAATATAGGAGAAAACAGAGTGAAACGTAAAAATTCAAACTGTTCCGGCAAACGAATGCTTCAACCTAGGAGAACAAATCAAGGGCATCCAAGTTTGATTGGTGTACTGCTCATTACTTGAAAGTATCATGAAGGTCGGAAGAAAAAATATATGTTGTGATTTCAGGAGACTGTAGTTTTTGGCAGCCTAACAACGCCTTTCATTGAATGAGTTATTCTTCAGTCTCTGCTTAAGGCTACATCAAGAGGACACAAACCTTAGAGATAGAACGTAGAACTACTGTATTGTGTCAAGTTTCAAGAAGCTAGCACAAACTGTGTTTGATTTAGAGTTCTAACTGCATGTGTCAATATAGGAGAAAACAGAGTGAAACCTAAATATTCAAACTGTTCCTGCAAACGAATGCTTCAGTATAGGAGAACTAAACTTGGGCATCCAAGTGGGATTGGTGTACTGGTCATTACGTGAATGTATCATGAAGATTGGATGAAAAAATATATGTTGAGATTGCAGGAGACTCTAGTGTTTGGAAGTTTGGCAACCCCTTTCCATATAAGTGTTATTCGCAGTCCCTGCATTAGGCTACATCAAGAGGAAACAAACCTTAGAGATAGAACGTAGAACTACTATATTGTGTCAAGTTTCAAGAAGCTAGCACAAACTGTGTTTGATTTAGAGATCGAACTGCATCTGTCAATATAGGAGAAAACAGAGTGAAACCTAAAAATTCAAACTGTTACTGCAAACGAATGCTTCAACCTAGGAGAACGAAACTTGGGCATCCAACTTTGATTGGTGTACTGCTCATTACTTGAAACTATCATGAAGGTCGGAAGAAAAATATGTGTTGTGATTTCAGGAGACTGTAGTTTTGTGGCAGCCTAACAACGCCTTTCATTGAATGAGTTATTCTCCAGTCTCTGCTTAAGGCTACATCAAGAGGAAACAAACCTTAGAGATAGAACGTAGAACTACTGTATTGTGTCAAGTTTCAAGAAGCTAGCACAAACCGTGTTGATTTAGAGTTCGTACTGCATCTGTCATTATAGGAGAAAACAGAGTGAAACCTAAAAATTCAAACTGTTCCTGGAAACGAATGCTTCAATCTAGGAGAACTAAACTTGGGCATCCAAGTTTGATTGGTGTACTGCTCATTACTTGAAAGTATCATGAAGGTGGGAAGACAAAATATATGTTGAGATTACAGGAGACTGTAGTTTTTTGGCAGCCTAACAATGCCTTTCATTGAATGAGTTATTCACCAGTCTTTGCTTAAGACTACATCAAGAGGAAACAAATCTTAGAGATAGAATGTAGAACTACTCTATTGTGTCAAGATTCAAGAAGCTAGCACAAACCGTGTTTGATTTAGAGTTCGAACTGCATCTGTCAATATAGGAGAAAACAGAGTGAAACGTAAAAATTCAAACTGTTCCGGCAAACGAATGCTTCAACCTAGGAGAACGAATCTAGGGCATCCAAGTTTGATTGGTGTACTGCTCATTACTTGAAAGTATCATGAAGGTCGGAAGAAAAAATATATGTTGTGATTTCAGGAGACTGTAGTTTTTGGCAGCCTAACAACGCCTTTCATTGAATGAGTTATTCTTCAGTCTCTGCTTAAGGCTACATCAAGAGGACACAAACCTTAGAGATAGAACGTAGAACTACTGTATTGTGTCAAGTTTCAAGAAGCTAGCACAAACTGTGTTTGATTAGAGTTCTAACTGCATGTGTCAATATAGGAGAAAACAGAGTGAAACCTAAATATTCAAACTGTTCCTGCAAACGAATGCTTCAGTATAGGAGAACTAAACTTGGGCATCCAAGTGGGATTGGTGTACTGATCATTACGTGAATGTATCATGAAGATTGGATGAAAAAATATATGTTGAGATTGCAGGAGACTCTAGTGTTTGGAAGTTTGGCAACCCCTTTCCATATAAGTGTTATTCGCAGTCCCTGCATTAGGCTACATCAAGAGGAAACAAACCTTAGAGATAGAACGTAGAACTACTATATTGTGTCAAGTTTCAAGAAGCTAGCACAAACTGTGTTTGATTTAGAGATCGAACTGCATCTGTCAATATAGGAGAAAACAGAGTGAAACCTAAAAATTCAAACTGTTACTGCAAACGAATGCTTCAACCTAGGAGAACGAAACTTGGGCATCCAACTTTGATTGGTGTACTGCTCATTACTTGAAACTATCATGAAGGTCGGAAGAAAAATATGTGTTGTGATTTCAGGAGACTGTAGTTTTGTGGCAGCCTAACAACGCCTTTCATTGAATGAGTTATTCTCCAGTCTCTGCTTAAGGCTACATCAAGAGGAAACAAACCTTAGAGATAGAACGTAGAACTACTGTATTGTGTCAAGTTTCAAGAAGCTAGCACAAACCGTGTTGATTTAGAGTTCGTACTGCATCTGTCATTATAGGAGAAAACAGAGTGAAACCTAAAAATTCAAACTGTTCGTGGAAACGAATGCTTCAATCTAGGAGAACTAAACTTGGGCATCCAAGTGGGACTGGTGTACTGATCATTACGTGAATGTATCATGAAGATTGGAAGAAAAAATATATGTTCAGATTTCAGGAGACTCTAGTGTTTGGAAGTTTGGCAACCCCTTTCGATATAAGTGTTACTCGCAGTCCCTGCATTAGGCTACATCAAGAGGAAACAAACCTTAGAGATAGAACGTAGAACTACACTATGTTTTCAAGTTTCAAGAAGCTAGCACAAACCGTGTTTGATTTAGAGTTCGAACTGCATCTGTCAATATAGGAGAAAACAGAGTGAAACCTAAAAATTCAAACTGTTACTGCAAATGAATGCTTCAACCTAGGAGAACAAAACTTGGGCATCCAAGTTTGATTGGTGTACTGCTCATTACTTGAAAGTATCATGAAGGTCGGAAGAAAAAATATATGTTGAGATTACATTAGACTGTAGATTTTTGGCAGCCTAACAATGCCTTTCATTGAATGAGTTATTCACCAGTCTTTGCTTAAGACTACATCAAGAGGAAACAAACCTTAGAGATACAACGTAGAACTACTGTATTGTGTCAAGTTTCAAGAAGCTAGCACAAACCATGTTGATTTAGAGTTCGTACTGCATCTGTCAATATAGGAGAAAACAGAGTGAAACCTAAAAATTCAAACTGTTCCTGGAAACGAATGCTTCAATCTAGGAGAACTAAACTTGGGCATCCAAGTGGGACTGGTGTACTGATCATTACGTGAATGTATCATGAAGATTGGATGAAAAAATATGTGTTGAGATTTCAGGAGACTCTAGTGTTTGGAAGTATGGCAACCCCTTTCCGTATAAGTGTTATTCGCAGTCCCTGCATTAGGCTACATCAAGAGGAAACAAAACTTAGAGATAGAACGTAGAACTACTGTACTGTGTCAAGTTTCAAGAAGCTAGCACAAACTGTGTTTGATTTAGAGATCGAACTGCATCTGTCAATATAGGAGAACACAGAGTGAAACATAAAAATTCAAACTGTTACTGCAAACGAATGCTTCAACTTAGGAGAACGAAACGTGGGCATCCAAGATTGATTGGTGTACTGCTCATTACTTGAAAGTATCATAAAGGTCGGAAGAAAAAATATATGTTGTGATTTCAGGACACTGCAGTTTTTTGGCAGCCTAACAACGCCTTTCATTGAATGATTTATTCTCCAGTCTCTGCTTAAAGCTACATCAAGAGGAAACAAACCTTAGAGATAGAACGTAGAACTACTGTATTGTGTCAAGATTCAAGAAGCTAGCACAAACCGTGGTGATTTAGAGTTGGTACTGCATCTGTCAATATAGGAGAAAACAGAGTGAAACCTAAAAATTCAAACTCTTACTGCAAACGAATGCTTCAACCTAGGAGAACAAAACTTGGGCATCCAAGTTTGATTGGTGTACTGCTCATTACTTGAAAGTATCATGAAGGTCGGAAGAAAAAATATATGTTGAGATCACAGGCGACTGTAGTTTTTTGGCAGCCTAACAATGCCTTTCATTGAATGAGTTATTCACCAATCTTTGCTTAAGACTACATCAAGAGGAAACAAACCTTAGAGATAGAATGTAGAACTACTGTATTGTGTCAAGTTTCAAGAAGCTAGCACAAACCGTGTTTGATTTTGAGTTCGAACTGCATCTGTCAATATAGGAGAAAACAGAGTGAAACCTAGAAATTCAAACTGTTACTGCAAACGAATGCTTCAACCTAGGAGAACGAAACTTGGGCATCCAAGTTTGATTGGTGTACTGCTCATTACTTGAAAGTATCATGAAGGTCGGAAGAAAAAATATGTGTTGTGATTTCAGGAGACTGTAGTTTTGTGGCAGCCTAACAATGCCTTTCATTGAATGAGTTATTCTCCAGTCTCTGCTTAAGGCTACATCAAGAGGAAACAAACCTTAGAGATAGAACGTAGAACTACTATTGTGTCAAGTTTCAAGAAGCTAGCACACACCGTGTTGATTTAGAGTTCGTACTGCATCTGTCAATATAGGAGAAAACAGAGTGAAACCTAAAAATTCAAACTGTTCCTGGAAACGAATGCTTCAATCTAGGAGAACTAAACTTGGGCATCCAAGTGGGACTGGTGTACTGATCATTACGTGAATGTATCATGAAGATTGGATGAAAAAATATATGTTGAGATTTCAGGAGACTCTAGTGTTTGGAAGTTTGGCAACCCCTTTCCATATAAGTGTTATTCGCAGTCCCTGCATTAGGCTACATCAAGAGGAAGCAAACCTTAGAGATAGAACGTAGAACTACACTATGTTTTCAAGTTTCAAGAAGCTAGCACAAACCTTGTTTGATTTAGAGTTCGAACTGCATCTGTCAATATAGGAGAAAACAGAGTGAAACCTAAAAACTCAAACTGTTACTGCAAACGAATGCTTCAACCTAGGAGAACAAAACTTGGGCATCCAAGTTTGATTGGTGTACTGCTCATTACTTGAAAGTATCATGAAGGTCGGAAGAAAAAATATATGTTGAGATTACAGGAGACTGTAGTTTTTTGGCA
Organism: Callospermophilus lateralis; assembly: GCF_048772815.1. NCBI lineage: Eukaryota > Metazoa > Chordata > Mammalia > Rodentia > Sciuridae > Callospermophilus > Callospermophilus lateralis. The sequence continues at coordinate 56,130 of NW_027514262.1, forward strand.
GCCTAACAATGCCTTTCATTGAATGAGTTATTCACCAGTCTTTGCTTAAGACTACATCAAGAGGAAACAAACCTTAGAGATAGAACGTAGAACTACTGTATTGTGTCAAGTTTCAAGAAGCTAGCACAAACCGTGTTGATTTAGAGTTCGAACTGCATCTGTCAATATAGGAGAAAACAGAGTGAAACCTAAAAATTCAAACTGTTACTGCAAACGAATGCTTCAACCTAGGAGAACGAAACTTGGGCATCCAAGTTTGATTGGTGTACTGCTCATTACTTGAAAGTATCATGAAGGTCGCAAGAAAAATATGTGTTGTGATTTCAGGAGACTGTAGTTTTGTGGCAGCCTAACAACGCCTTTCATTGAATGAGTTATTCTTCAGTCTCTGCTTAAGGCTACATCAAGAGGAAACAAACCTTAGAGATAGAACGTAGAACTACTGTATTGTGTCAAGTTTCAAGAAGCTAGCACAAACTGTGTTTGATTTAGAGTTCTAACTGCATGTGTCAATATAGGAGAAAACAAAGTGAAACCTAAAAATTCAAACTGTTCCTGCAAACGAATGCTTCAGTATAGGAGAACTAAACTTGGGCATCCAAGTGGGATTGGTGTACTGATCATTACGTGAATGTATCATGAAGATTGGATGAAAAAATATATGTTCAGATTTCAGGAGACTCTAGTGTTTGGACGTTTGGCAAACCCTTTCCATATAAGTGTTACTCGCAGTCCCTGCATTAGGCTACATCAAGAGGAAACAAACCTTAGAGATAGAACGTAGAACTACTGTATTGTGTCAAGTTTCAAGAAGCTAGCACAAACCGTGTTGATTTAGAGTTCGTACTGCATCTGTCAATATAGGAGAAAACAGAGTGAAACCTAAAAATTCAAACTGTTACTGCAAACGAATGCTTCAACCTAGGAGAACAAAACTTGGGCATCCAAGTTTGATTGGTGTACTGCTCATTACTTGAAAGTATCATGAATGTGGGAAGAAAAAATATATGTTGAGATTACAGGAGACTGTAGTTTTTTTCAGCCTAACAATGCCTTTCATTGAATGAGTTATTCACCAGTCTTTGCTTAAGACTACATCAAGAGGAAACAAATCCTAGAGATAGAATGTAGAACTACTGTATTGTGTCAAGTTTCAAGAAGCTAGCACAAACCGTGTTTGATTTAGAGTTCGAACTGCATCTGTCAATATAGGAGAAAACAGAGTGAAACGTAAAAATTCAAACTGTTCCTGAAAACGAATGCTTCAACCTAGGAGAACGAATCTAGGGCATCAAAGTTTGATTGGTGTACTGCTCATTACTTGAAAGTATCATGAAGGTCGGAAGAAAAAATATATGTTCTGATTTCAGGAGACTGTAGTTTTTTGGCAGCCTAACAACGCCTTTCATTGAATGAGTTATTCTCCAGTCTCTGCTTAAGGCTACATCAAGAGGAAACAAACCTTAGAGATAGAACGTAGAACTACTGTATTGTGTCAAGTTTCAAGAAGCTTGCACAAACCGTGTTGATTTAGAGTTCGTACTGCATATGTCAATATAGGAGAAAACAGAGTGAAACCTAAAAATTCAAACTGTTCCTGGAAACGAATGCTTCAATCTAGGAGAACTAAACTTGGGCATCCAAGTGGGACTGGTGTACTGATCATTACGTGAATGTATCATGAAGATTGGATGAAAAAATATATGTTGAGATTTCAGGAGACTCTAGTGTTTGGAAGTTTGGCAACCTCTTTCCATATAAGTGTTATTCGTAGTCCCTGCATTAGGCTACATCAAGAGGAAGCAAACCTTAGAGATAGAACGTAGAACTACACTATGTTTTCAAGTTTCAAGAAGCTAGCACAAACCTTGTTTGATTTAGAGTTCGAACTGCATCTGTCAATATAGGAGAAAACAGAGTGAAACCTAAAAATTCAAACTGTTACTGCAAACGAATGCTTCAACCTAGGAGAACAAAACTTGGGCATCCAAGTTTGATTGGTGTACTGCTCATTACTTGAAAGTATCATGAAGGTCGGAAGAAAAAATATATGTTGAGATTACAGGAGACTGTAGTTTTTTGGCAGCCTAACAATGCCTTTCATTGAATGAGTTATTCACCAGTCTTTGCTTAAGACTACATCAAGAGGAAAGAAACCTTAGAGATAGAACGTAGAACTACTGTATTGTGTCAAGTTTCAAGAAGCTAGCACAAACCGTGTTGATTTAGAGTTCGAACTGCATCTGTCAATATAGGAGAAAACAGATTGAAACCTAAAAATTCAAACTCTTACTGCAAACGAATGCTTCAACCTAGGAGAACGAAACTTGGGCATCCAAGTTTGATTGGTGTACTGCTCATTACTTGAAAGTATCATGAAGGTCGGAAGAAAAAATATATGTTGTGATTTCAGGAGACTGGAGTTTTTTGGCAGCCTATCAACGCCTTTCATTGATTGAGTTATTCTCCTGTCTCTGCTTAAAGCTACATCAAGAGGAAACAAACCTTAGAGATAGAACGTAGAACTACTGTATTGTGTCAAGTTTCAAGAAGCTAGCACAAACCGTGTTGATTTAGAGTTCGTACTGCATCTGTCAATATAGGAGAAAACAAAGTGAAACCTAAAAATTCAAACTGTTACTGCAAACGAATGCTTCAACCTAGGAGAACAAAACTTGGGCATCCAAGTTTGATTGGTGTACTGCTCCTTACTTGAAAGTATCATGAAGGTCGGAAGAAAAAATATATGTTGAGATTACAAGAGACTGTAGTTTTTTGGCAGCCTAACAATGCCTTTCATTGAATGAGTTATTCACCAGTCTTTGCTTAAGACTACATCAAGAGGAGACAAACCTTAGAGATAGAATGTAGAACTACTGTATTGTGTCAAGTTTCAAGAAGCTAGCACAAACCGTGTTTGATTTAGAGTTCGAAATGCATCTGTCAATATAGGAGAAAACAGAGTGAAACGTAAAAATTCAAACTGTTTTTTCAAACGAATGCTTCAACCTAGGAGAACGAAACTTGGGCATCCAAGTTTGATTGGTGTACTGCTCATTACTTGAAAGTATCATGAAGTTCGGAAGAAAAAATATGTGTTGTATTTTCAGGAGACTGTAGTTTTGTGGCAGCCTAACAACGCCTTTCATTGAATGAGTTATTCTCCAGTCTCTGCTTAAGGCTACATCAAGAGGAAACAAACCTTAGAGATAGAACGTAGAACTACTGTATTGTGTCAAGTTTCAAGAAGCTAGCACAAACCGTGTTGATTTAGAGTTCGTACTGCATCTGTCAATATAGGAGAAAACAGAGTGAAACCTAAAAATTCAAACTGTTCCTGGAAACGAATGCTTCAATCTAGGAGAACTAAACTTGGGCATCCAAGTGGGACTGGTGTACTGATCATTTTGTGAATGTATCATGAAGATTGGATGAAAAAATATATGTTGAGATTTCAGGAGACTCTAGTGTTTGGAAGTTTGGCAACCCCTTTCCATATAAGTGTTATTCGCAGTCCCTGCATTAGGCTACATCAAGAGGAAGCAAACCTTAGAGATAGAACGTAGAACTACACTATGTTTTCAAGTTTCAAGAAGCTAGCACAAACCTTGTTTGATTTAGAGTTCGAACTGCATCTGTCAATATAGGAGAAAACAGAGTGAAACCTAAAAACTCAAACTGTTACTGCAAACGAATGCTTCAACCTAGGAGAACAAAACTTGGGCATCCAAGTTTGATTGGTGTACTGCTCATTACTTGAAAGTATCATGAAGGTCGGAAGAAAAAATATATGTTGAGATTACAGGAGACTGTAGTTTTTTGGCAGCCTAACAATGCCTTTCATTGAATGAGTTATTCACCAGTCTTTGCTTAAGACTACATCAAGAGGAAACAAACCTTAGAGATAGAACGTAGAACTACTGTATTGTGTCAAGTTTCAAGAAGCTAGCACAAACCGTGTTGATTTAGAGTTCGAACTGCATCTGTCAATATAGGAGAAAACAGAGTGAAACCTAAAAATTCAAACTGTTACTGCAAACGAATGCTTCAACCTAGGAGAACGAAACTTGGGCATCCAAGTTTGATTGGTGTACTGCTCATTACTTGAAAGTATCATGAAGGTCGGAAGAAAAATATGTGTTGTGATTTCAGGAGACTGTAGTTTTGTGGCAGCCTAACAACGCCTTTCATTGAATGAGTTATTCTCCAGTCTCTGCTTAAGGCTACATCAAGAGGAAACAAACCTTAGAGATAGAACGTAGAACTACTGTATTGTGTCAAGTTTCAAGAAGCTAGCACAAACTGTGTTTGATTTAGAGTTCTAACTGCATGTGTCAATATAGGAGAAAACAAAGTGAAACCTAAAAATTCAAACTGTTCCTGCAAACGAATGCTTCAGTATAGGAGAACTAAACTTGGGCATCCAAGTGGGATTGGTGTACTGATCATTACGTGAATGTATCATGAAGATTGGATGAAAAAATATATGTTGAGATTGCAGGAGACTCTAGTGTGTGGAAGTTTGGCAACCCCTTTCCATATAAGTGTTATTCGCAGTCCCTGCATTAGGCTACATCAAGAGGAAACAAACCTTAGAGATAGAACGTAGAACTACTATATTCTGTCAAGTTTCAAGAAGGTAGCACAAACTGTGTTTGATTTAGAGATCGAACTGCATCTGTCAATATAGGAGAAAACAGAGTGAAACCTAAAAATTCAAACTGTTACTGCAAACGAATGCTTCAACCTAGGAGAACGAAACTTGGGCATCCAAGTTTGATTGGTGTACTGCTCATTACTTGAAACTATCATGAAGGTCGGAAGAAAAATATGTGTTGTGATTTCAGGAGACGGTAGTTTTGTGGCAGCCTAACAACGCCTTTCATTGAATGAGTTATTCTCCAGTCTCTGCTTAAGGCTACATCAAGAGGAAACAAACCTTAGAGATAGAACGTAGAACTACTGTATTGTGTCAAGTTTCAAGAAGCTAGCACAAACCGTGTTGATTTAGAGTTCGTACTGCATCTGTCATTATAGGAGAAAACAGAGTGAAACCTAAAAATTCAAACTGTTCCTGGAAACGAATGCTTCAATCTAGGAGAACTAAACTTGGGCATCCAAGTGGGACTGGTGTACTGATCATTACGTGAATGTATCATGAAGATTGGATGAAAAAATATATGTTCAGATTTCAGGAGACTCTAGTGTTTGGAAGTTTGGCAAACCCTTTCCATATAAGTGTTACTCGCAGTCCCTGCATTAGGCTACATCAAGAGGAAACAAACCTTAGAGATAGAACGTAGAACTACTGTATTGTGTCAAGTTTCAAGAAGCTAGCACAAACCGTGTTGATTTAGAGTTCGTACTGCATCTGTCAATATAGGAGAAAACAGAGTGAAACCTAAAAATTCAAACTGTTACTGCAAACGAATGCTTCAACCTAGGAGAACAAAACTTGGGCATCCAAGTTTGATTGGTGTACTGCTCATTACTTGAAAGTATCATGAATGTGGGAAGAAAAAATATATGTTGAGATTACAGGAGACTGTAGTTTTTTTCATCCTAACAATGCCTTTCATTGAATGAGTTATTCACCAGTCTTTGCTTAAGACTACATCAAGAGGAAACAAATCCTAGAGATAGAATGTAGAACTACTGTATTGTGTCAAGTTTCAAGAAGCTAGCACAAACCGTGTTTGATTTAGAGTTCGAACTGCATCTGTCAATATAGGAGAAAACAGAGTGAAACGTAAAAATTCAAACTGTTCCTGAAAACGAATGCTTCAACCTAGGAGAACGAATCTAGGGCATCCAAGTTTGATTGGTGTACTGCTCATTACTTGAAAGTATCATGAAGGTCGGAAGAAAAAATATATGTTCTGATTTCAGGAGACTGTAGTTTTTTGGCAGCCTAACAACGCCTTTCATTGAATGAGTTATTCTCCAGTCTCTGCTTAAGGCTACATCAAGAGGAAACAAACCTTAGAGATAGAACGTAGAACTACTGTATTGTGTCAAGTTTCAAGAAGCTTGCACAAACCGTGTTGATTTAGAGTTCGTACTGCATATGTCAATATAGGAGAAAACAGAGTGAAACCTAAAAATTCAAACTGTTCCTGGAAACGAATGCTTCAATCTAGGAGAACTAAACTTGGGCATCCAAGTGGGACTGGTGTACTGATCATTACGTGAATGTATCATGAAGATTGGATGAAAAAATATATGTTGAGATTTCAGGAGACTCTAGTGTTTGGAAGTTTGGCAACCTCTTTCCATATAAGTGTTATTCGTAGTCCCTGCATTAGGCTACATCAAGAGGAAGCAAACCTTAGAGATAGAACGTAGAACTACACTATGTTTTCAAGTTTCAAGAAGCTAGCACAAACCTTGTTTGATTTAGAGTTCGAACTGCATCTGTCAATATAGGAGAAAACAGAGTGAAACCTAAAAATTCAAACTGTTACTGCAAACGAATGCTTCAACCTAGGAGAACAAAACTTGGGCATCCAAGTTTGATTGGTGTACTGCTCATTACTTGAAAGTATCATGAAGGTCGGAAGAAAAAATATATGTTGAGATTACAGGAGACTGTAGTTTTTTGGCAGCCTAACAATGCCTTTCATTGAATGAGTTATTCACCAGTCTTTGCTTAAGACTACATCAAGAGGAAAGAAACCTTAGAGATAGAACGTAGAACTACTGTATTGTGTCAAGTTTCAAGAAGCTAGCACAAACCGTGTTGATTTAGAGTTCGAACTGCATCTGTCAATATAGGAGAAAACAGATTGAAACCTAAAAATTCAAACTCTTACTGCAAACGAATGCTTCAACCTAGGAGAACGAAACTTGGGCATCCAAGTTTGATTGGTGTACTGCTCATTACTTGAAAGTATCATGAAGGTCGGAAGAAAAAAATATATGTTGTGATTTCAGGAGACTGGAGTTTTTTGGCAGCCTATCAACGCCTTTCATTGATTGAGTTATTCTCCTGTCTCTGCTTAAAGCTACATCAAGAGGAAACAAACCTTAGAGATAGAACGTAGAACTACTGTATTGTGTCAAGTTTCAAGAAGCTAGCACAAACCGTGTTGATTTAGAGTTCGTACTGCATCTGTCAATATAGGAGAAAACAAAGTGAAACCTAAAAATTCAAACTGTTACTGCAAACGAATGCTTCAACCTAGGAGAACAAAACTTGGGCATCCAAGTTTGATTGGTGTACTGCTCCTTACTTGAAAGTATCATGAAGGTCGGAAGAAAAAATATATGTTGAGATTACAAGAGACTGTAGTTTTTTGGCAGCCTAACAATGCCTTTCATTGAATGAGTTATTCACCAGTCTTTGCTTAAGACTACATCAAGAGGAGACAAACCTTAGAGATAGAACGTAGAACTACTGTATTGTGTCAAGTTTCAAGAAGCTAGCACAAACCGTGTTTGATTTAGAGTTCGAAATGCATCTGTCAATATAGGAGAAAACAGAGTGAAACGTAAAAATTCAAACTGTTCCTGCAAACGAATGCTTCAACCTAGGAGAACGAAACTTGGGCATCCAAGTTTGATTGGTGTACTGCTCATTACTTGAAAGTATCATGAAGTTCGGAAGAAAAAATATGTGTTGTATTTTCAGGAGACTGTAGTTTTGTGGCAGCCTAACAACGCCTTTCATTGAATGAGTTATTCTCCAGTCTCTGCTTAAGGCTACATCAAGAGGAAACAAACCTTAGAGATAGAACGTAGAACTACTGTATTGTGTCAAGTTTCAAGAAGCTAGCACAAACCGTGTTGATTTAGAGTTCGTACTGCATCTGTCAATATAGGAGAAAACAGAGTGAAACCTAAAAATTCAAACTGTTCCTGGAAACGAATGCTTCAATCTAGGAGAACTAAACTTGGGCATCCAAGTGGGACTGGTGTACTGATCATTTTGTGAATGTATCATGAAGATTGGATGAAAAAATATATGTTGAGATTTCAGGAGACTCTAGTGTTTGGAAGTTTGGCAACCCCTTTCCATATAAGTGTTATTCGCAGTCCCTGCATTAGGCTACATCAAGAGGAAGCAAACCTTAGAGATAGAACGTAGAACTACACTATGTTTTCAAGTTTCAAGAAGCTAGCACAAACCTTGTTTGATTTAGAGTTCGAACTGCATCTGTCAATATAGGAGAAAACAGAGTGAAACCTAAAAACTCAAACTGTTACTGCAAACGAATGCTTCAACCTAGGAGAACAAAACTTGGGCATCCAAGTTTGATTGGTGTACTGCTCATTACTTGAAAGTATCATGAAGGTCGGAAGAAAAAATATATGTTGAGATTACAGGAGACTGTAGTTTTTTGGCAGCCTAACAATGCCTTTCATTGAATGAGTTATTCACCAGTCTTTGCTTAAGACTACATCAAGAGGAAACAAACCTTAGAGATAGAACGTAGAACTACTGTATTGTGTCAAGTTTCAAGAAGCTAGCACAAACCGTGTTGATTTAGAGTTCGAACTGCATCTGTCAATATAGGAGAAAACAGAGTGAAACCTAAAAATTCAAACTGTTACTGCAAACGAATGCTTCAACCTAGGAGAACGAAACTTGGGCATCCAAGTTTTGATTGGTGTACTGCTCATTACTTGAAACTATCATGAAGGTCGGAAGAAAAATATGTGTTGTGATTTCAGGAGACTGTAGTTTTGTGGCAGCCTAACAACGCCTTTCATTGAATGAGTTATTCTCCAGTCTCTGCTTAAGGCTACATCAAGAGGAAACAAACCTTAGAGATAGAACGTAGAACTACTGTATTGTGTCAAGTTTCAAGAAGCTAGCACAAACCGTGTTGATTTAGAGTTCGTACTGCATCTGTCATTATAGGAGAAAACAGAGTGAAACCTAAAAATTCAAACTGTTCCTGGAAACGAATGCTTCAATCTAGGAGAACTAAACTTGGGCATCCAAGTGGGACTGGTGTACTGATCATTACGTGAATGTATCACGAAGATTGGATGAAAAAACATATGTTCAGATTTCAGGAGACTCTAGTGTTTGGAAGTTTGGCAACCCGTTTCCATATAAGTGTTACTCGCAGTCCCTGCATTAGGCTACATCAAGAGGAAAACAAACCTTAGAGATAGAACGTAGAACTACACTATGTTTTCAAGTTTCAAGAAGCTAGCACAAACCGTGTTGATTTTAGAGTTCGAACTGCATCTGTCAATATAGGAGAAAACAGAGTGAAACCTAAAAATTCAAACTGTTACTGCAAACGAATGCTTCAACCTAGGAGAACAAAACTTGGGCATCCAAGTTTGATTGGTGTACTGCTCATTACTTGAAAGTATCATGAAGGTCGGAAGAAAAAATATATGTTGAGATTACAGGAGACTGTAGATTTTTGGCAGCCTAACAATGCATTTCATTGAATGAGTTATTCACCAGTCTTTGCTTAAGACTACATCAAGAGGAAACAAACCTTAGAGATACAACGTAGAACTACTGTATTGTGTCAAGGTTCAAGAATCTAGCACAAACCGTGTTGATTTAGAGTTCGTACTGCATCTGTCAATATAGGAGAAAACAGAGTGAAACCTAAAAATTCAAACTGTTCTTGGAAACGAATGCTTCAATCTAGGAGAACTGAACTTGGGCATCCAAGTGGGACTGGTGTACTGATCATTACGTGAATGTATCATGAAGATTGGATGAAAAAATATGAAAATATGTGTTGAGATTTCAGGAGACTCTAGTGTTTGGAAGTATGGCAACCCCTTTCCGTATAAGTGTTATTCGCAGTCCCTGCATTAGGCTACATCAAGAGGAAACAAAACTTAGAGATAGAACGTAGAACTACTGTATTGTGTCAAGTTTCAAGAAGCTAGCACAAACTGTGTTTGATTTAGAGATCGAACTGCATCTGTCAATATAGGAGAACACAGAGTGGAACCTAAAAATTCAAACTCTTACTGCAAACGAATGCTTCAACCTAGGAGAACAAAACGTGGGCATCCAAGTTTGATTGGTGTACTGCTCATTACTTGAAAGTATCATGAAGGTCGGAAGAAAAAATATATGTTGAGATCACAGGCGACTGTAGTTTTTTGGCAGCCTAACAGTGCCTTTCATTGAATGAGTTATTCACCAATCTTTGCTTAAGACTACATCAAGAGGAAACAAACCTTAGAGATAGAATGTAGAACTACTGTATTGTGTCAAGTTTCAAGAAGCTAGCACAAACCGTGTTTGATTTTGAGTTCGAACTGCATCTGTCAATATAGGAGAAAACAGAGTGAAACCTAGAAATTCAAACTGTTACTGCAAACGAATGCTTCAACCTAGGAGAACGAAACTTGGGCATCCAAGTTTGATTGGTGTACTGCTCATTACTTGAAAGTATCATGAAGGTCGGAAGAAAAAATATGTGTTGTGATTTCAGGAGACTGTAGTTTTGTGGCAGCCTAACAACGCCTTTCATTGAATGAGTTATTCTCCAGTCTCTGCTTAAGGCTACATCAAGAGGAAACAAACCTTAGAGATAGAACGTAGAACTACTGTATTGTGTCAAGTTTCAAGAAGCTAGCACACACCGTGTTGATTTAGAGTTCGTACTGCATCTGTCAATATAGGAGAAAACAGAGTGAAACCTAAAAATTCAAACTGTTCCTGGAAACGAATGCTTCAATCTAGGAGACTAAACTTGGGCATCCAAGTGGGACTGGTGTACTGATCATTACGTGAATGTATCATGAAGATTGCATAAAAAAATATATGTTGAGATTTCAGGAGACTCTAGTGTTTGGAAGTTTGGCAACCCCTTTCCATATAAGTGTTATTCGCAGTCCCTGCATTAGGCTACATCAAGAGGAAGCAAACCTTAGAGATAGAACGTAGAACTACACTATGTTTTCAAGTTTCAAGAAGCTAGCTCAAACCTTGTTTGATTTAGAGTTCGAACTGCATCTGTCAATATAGGAGAAAACAGAGTGAAACCTAAAAACTCAAACTGTTACTGCAAACGAATGCTTCAACCTAGGAAAACAAAACTTGGGCATCCAAGTTTGATTGGTGTACTGCTCATTACTTGAAAGTATCATGAAGGTCGGAAGAAAAAATATATGTTGAGATTACAGGAGACTGTAGTTTTTTGGCAGCCTAACAATGCCTTTCATTGAATAAGTTATTCACCAGTCTTTGCTTAAAACTACATCAAGAGGAAACAAACCTTAGAGATAGAACGTAGAACTACTGTATTGTGTCAAGTTTCAAGAAGCTAGCACAAACCGTGTTGATTTAGAGTTCGAACTGCATCTGTCAATATAGGAGAAAACAGAGTGAAACCTAAAAATTCAAACTGTTACTGCAAACGAATGCTTCAACCTAGGAGAACAAAACTTGGGCATCCAAGTTTGATTGGTGTACTGCTCATTACTTGAAAGTATCATGAAGGTCGGAAGAAAAAATATATGTTGTGATTTCAGGAGACTGTAGTTTTTTGGCAGCCTAACAACGCCTTTCATTGAATGAGTTATTCTTCAGTCTCTGCTTAAGGCTACATCAAGAGGAAACAAACCTTAGAGATAGAACGTAGAACTACTGTATTGTGTCAAGTTTCAAGAAGCTAGCACAAACTGTGTTTGATTTAGAGTTCTAACTGCATGTGTCAATATAGGAGAAAACAAAGTGAAACCTAAAAATTCAAACTGTTCCTGCAAACGAATGCTTCAGTATAGGAGAACTAAACTTAGGCATCCAAGTGGGATTGGTGTACTGATCATTACGTCAATGTATCATGAAGATTGGATGAAAAAATATATGTTGAGATTGCAGGAGACTCTAGTGTTTGGAAGTTTGGCAACCCCTTTCCATATATGTGTTATTCGCAGTCCCTGCATTAGGCTACATCAAGAGGAAACAAACCTTAGAGATAGAACGTAGAACTACTATATTCTGTCAAGTTTCAAGAAGGTAGCACAAACTGTGTTTGATTTAGAGATCGAACTGCATCTGTCAATATAGGAGAAAACAGAGTGAAACCTAAAAATTCAAACTGTTACTGCAAACGAATGCTTCAACCTAGGAGAACGAAACTTGGGCATCCAAGTTTGATTGGTGTACTGCTCATTACTTGAAACTATCATGAAGGTCGGAAGAAAAATATGTGTTGTGATTTCAGGAGACTCTAGTGTTTGGAAGTTTGGCAACCTCTTTCCATATAAGTGTTATTCGTAGTCCCTGCATTAGGCTACATCAAGGAGGAAGCAAACCTTAGAGATAGAACGTAGAACTACACTATGTTTTCAAGGTTCAAGAAGCTAGCACAAACCTTGTTTGATTTAGAGTTCGAACTGCATCTGTCAATATAGAAGAAAACAGAGTGAAACCTAAAAATTCAAACTGTTCCTGGAAACGAATGCTTCAATCTAGGAGAACTAAACTTGGGCATCCAAGTGGGACTGGTGTACTGATCATTACGTGAATGTATCATGAAGATTGGATGAAAAAATATATGTTCAGATTTCAGGAGACTCTAGTGTTTGGAAGTTTGGCAAACCCTTTCCATATAAGTGTTACTCGCAGTCCCTGCATTAGGCTACATCAAGAGGAAACAAACCTTAGAGATAGAACGTAGAACTACTGTATTGTGTCAAGTTTCAAGAAGCTAGCACAAACCGTGTTGATTTAGAGTTCGTACTGCATCTGTCAATATAGGAGAAAACAGAGTGAAACCTAAAAATTCAAACTGTTACTGCAAACGAATGCTTCAACCTAGGAGAACAAAACTTGGGCATCCAAGTTTGATTGGTGTACTGCTCATTACTTGAAAGTATCATGAATGTGGGAAGAAAAAATATATGTTGAGATTACAGGAGACTGTAGTTTTTTTCAGCCTAACAATGCCTTTCATTGAATGAGTTATTCACCAGTCTTTGCTTAAGACTACATCAAGAGGAAACAAATCCTAGAGATAGAATGTAGAACTACTGTATTGTGTCAAGTTTCAAGAAGCTAGCACAAACCGTGTTTGATTTAGAGTTCGAACTGCATCTGTCAATATAGGAGAAAACAGAGTGAAACGTTAAAATTCAAACTGTTCCTGAAAACGAATACTTCAAACTAGGAGAACGAATCTAGGGCATCCAAGTTTGATTGGTGTACTGCTCATTACTTGAAAGTATCATGAAGGTCGGAAGAAAAAATATATGTTCTGATTTCAGGAGACTGTAGTTTTTTGGCAGCCTAACAATGCCTTTCATTGAATGAGTTATTCTTCAGTCTCTGCTTAAGGCTACATCAAGAGGAAACAAACCTTAGAGATAGAACGTAGAACTACTGTATTGTGTCAAGTTTCAAGAAGCTAGCACAAACTGTGTTTGATTTAGAGTTCTAACTGCATGTGTCAATATAGGAGAAAACAGAGTGAAACCTAAATATTCAAACTGTTCCTGCAAACGAATGCTTCAGTATAGGAGAACTAAACTTGGGCATCCAAGTTTGATTGGTGTACTGCTCATTACTTGAAAGTATCATGAAGGTCGGAAGAAAAAATATGTCTTGTGATTTCAGGAGACTGTAGTTTTGTGTCAGCCTAACAACGCCTTTCATTGAATGAGTTATTCTCCAGTCTCTGCTTAAGGCTACATCAAGAGGAAACAAACCTTAGAGATAGAACGTAGAACTACTGTATTGTGTCAAGTTTCAAGAAGCTAGCACAAACCGTGTTTGATTTAGAGTTCTAACTGCATGTGTCAATATAGGAAAAACAGAGTGAAACCTAAAAATTCAAACTGTTCTTGCAAACGAATGCTTCAGTATAGGAGAACTAAACTTGGGCATCCAAGTGGGATTGGTGTACTGATCATTACGTGAATGTATCATGAAGATTGGATGAAAAAATATATGTTGAGATTTCAGGAGGCTCTAGTGTTTGGTTTTTGGCAACCCCTTTCCATATAAGTGTTATTCGCAGTCCCTGCATTAGGCTACATCAAGAGGAAACAAACCTTAGAGATAGAACGTAGAACTACTATATTGTGTCAAGTTTCAAGAAGCTAGCACAAACTGTGTTTGATTTAGAGATCGAACTGCATCTGTCAATATAGGAGAAAACAGAGTGAAACCTAAAAATTCAAACTGTTACTGCAAAAGAATGCTTCAACCTAGGAGAACAAAACTTGAGCATCCAAGTTTGATTTTGTACTGCTCATTACTTGAAAGTATCATGAAGGTCGGAAGAAAAAATATGTCTTGTGATTTCAGGAGACTGTAGTTTTGTGGCAGCCTAACAACGCCTTTCATTGAATGAGTTATTCTCCAGTCTCTGCTTAAGGCTACATCAAGAGGAAACAAACCTTAGAGATAGAACGTAGAACTACTGTATTGTGTCAAGTTTCAAGAAGCTAGCACAAAACGTGTTGATTTAGAGTTCGTACTGCATCTGTCAATATAGGAGAAAACAGAGTGAAACGTAAAAATTCAAACTGTTCCTGGAAACGAATGCTTCAATCTAGGAGAACTAAACTTGGGCATCCAAGTGGGACTGGTGTACTGATCATTACGTGAATGTATCATGAAGATTGATGAAAAAATATATGTTGAGATTTCAGGAGACTCTAGTGTTTGGAAGTTTGGCAACCTCTTTCCATATAAGTGTTATTCGTAGTCCCTGCATTAGGCTACATCAAGAGGAAGCAAACCTTAGAGATAGAATGTAGAACTACACTATGTTTTCAAGTTTCAAGAAGCTAGCACAAACCTTGTTTGATTTAGAGTTCGAACTGCATCTGTCAATATAGAAGAAGACAGAGTGAAACCTAAAAATTCAAACTGTTACTGCACACGAATGCTTCAACCTAGGAGAACAAAACTTGGGCATCCAAGTTTCATTGGTGTACTGCTCATTACTTGAAAGTATCATGAAGGTCGGAAGAAAAAATATATGTTGTGATTTCAGGAGACTGTAGTTTTTTGGCAGCCTAACAACGCCTTTCATTGAATGAGTTATTCTTCAGTCTCTGCTTAAGGCTACATCAAGAGGAAACAAACCTTAGAGATAGAACGTAGAACTACTGTATTGTGTCAAGTTTCAAAAAGCTAGCACAAACCGTGTTTGATTTAGAGTTCTAACTGCATGTGTCAATATAGGAAAAACAGAGTGAAACCTAAAAATTCAAACTGTTCTTGCAAACGAATGCTTCTGTATAGGAGAACTAAACTTGGGCATCCAAGTGGGATTGGTGTACTGATCATTACGTGAATGTATCATGAAGATTGGAGGAAAAAATATATGTTGAGATTTCAGGAGACTCCAGTGTTTGGAAGTTTGGCAACCCCTTTCCATATAAGTGTTATTCGCAGTCCCTGCATTAGGCTACATCAAGAGGAAACAAACCTTAGAGATAGAACGTAGAACTACTATATTGTGTCAAGTTTCAAGAAGCTAGCACAAACTGTGTTTGATTTAGAGATCGAACTGCATCTGTCAATATAGGAGAAAACAGAGTGAAACCTAAAAATTCAAACTGTTACTGCAAACGAATGCTTCAACCTAGGAGAACGAAACTTGGGCATCCAAGTTTGATTGGTGTACTGCTCATTACTTGAAAGTATCATGAAGGTCGGAAGAAAAAATATGTCTTGTGATTTCAGGAGACTGTAGTTTTGTGGCAGCCTAACAACGCCTTTCATTGAATGAGTTCTTCTCCAGTCTTTGCTTAAGGCTACATCAAAAGGAAACAAACCTTAGAGATAGAACCTAGAACTACTGTATTGTGTCAAGTTTCAAGAAGCTAGCACAAACCGTGTTGATTTAGAGTTCGTACTGCATCTGTCAATATAGGAGAAAACAGAGTGAAACCTAAAAATTCAAACTGTTCCTGGAAACGAATGCTTCAATCTAGGAGAACTAAACTTGGGCATCCAAGTGGGACTGGTGTACTGATCATTACGTGAATGTATCATGAAGATTGGATGAAAAAATATATGTTGAGATTTCAGGAGACTCTAGTGTTTGGAAGTTTGGCAACCTCTTTCCATATAAGTGTTATTCGTAGTCCCTGCATTAGGCTACATCAAGAGGAAGCAAACCTTAGAGATAGAACGTAGAACTACACTATGTTTTCAAGGTTCAAGAAGCTAGCACAAACCTTGTTTGATTTAGAGTTCGAACTGCATCTGTCAATATAGAAGAAAACAGAGTGAAACCTAAAAATTCAAACTGTTACTGCAAACGAATGCTTCAACCTAGGAGAACAAAACTTGGGCATCCAAGTTTGATTGGTGTACTGCTCCTTACTTGAAAGTATCATGAAGGTCGGAAGAAAAAATATATGTTGAGATTACAGGAGACTGTAGTTTTTTGGCAGCCTAACAATGCCTTTCATTGAATGAGTTATTCACCAGTCTTTGCTTAAGACTACATCAAGAGGAAACAAACCTTAGAGATAGAACGTAGAACTACTGTATTGTGTCAAGTTTCAAGAAGCTAGCACAAACCGTGATGATTTAGAGTTCGAACTGCATCTGTCAATATAGGAGAAAACAGAGTGAAACCTAAAAATTCAAACTGTTACTGCAAACGAATGCTTCAACCTAGGAGAACGAAACTTGGGCATCCAAGTTTGATTGGTGTACTGCTCATTACTTGAAAGTATCATGAAGGTCGGAAGAAAAAATATATGTTGTGATTTCAGGAGACTGTAGTTTTTTGGCAGCCTAACAACGCCTTTCATTGAATGAGTTATTCTCCTGTCTCTGCTTAAAGCTACATCAAGAGGAAACAAACCTTAGAGATAGAACGTAGAACTACTGTATTGTGTCAAGTTTCAAGAAGCTAGCACAAACCGTGTTGATTTAGAGTTCGTACTGCATCTGTCAAAATAGGAGAAAACAAAGTGAAACCTAAAAATTCAAACTGTTACTGCAAACGAATTCTTCAACCTAGGAGAACAAAACTTGGGCATCCAAGTTTGATTGGTGTACTGCTCCTTACTTGAAAGTATCATGAAGGTCGGAAGAAAAAATATATGTTGAGATTACAAGAGACTGTAGTTTTTTGGCAGCCTAACAATGCCTTTCATTGAATGAGTTATTCACCAGTCTTTGCTTAAGACTACATCAAGAGGAAACAAACCTTAGAGATAGAACGTAGAACTACTGTATTGTGTCAAGTTTCAAGAAGCTAGCACAAACTGTGTTTGATTTAGAGTTCTAACTGCATGTGTCAATATAGGAGAAAACAGAGTGAAACCTAAATATTCAAACTGTTCCTGCAAACGAATGCTTCAGTATAGGAGAACTAAACTTGGGCATCCAAGTTTGATTGGTGTACTGCTCATTACTTGAAAGTATCATGAAGGTCGGAAGAAAAAATATGTCTTGTGATTTCAGGAGACTGTAGTTTTGTGTCAGCCTAACAACGCCTTTCATTGAATGAGTTATTCTCCAGTCTCTGCTTAAGGCTACATCAAGAGGAAACAAACCTTAGAGATAGAACGTAGAACTACTGTATTGTGTCAAGTTTCAAGAAGCTAGCACAAACCGTGTTTGATTTAGAGTTCTAACTGCATGTGTCAATATAGGAAAAACAGAGTGAAACCTAAAAATTCAAACTGTTCTTGCAAACGAATGCTTCAGTATAGGAGAACTAAACTTGGGCATCCAAGTGGGATTGGTGTACTGATCATTACGTGAATGTATCATGAAGATTGGATGAAAAAATATATGTTGAGATTTCAGGAGGCTCTAGTGTTTGGTTTTTGGCAACCCCTTTCCATATAAGTGTTATTCGCAGTCCCTGCATTAGGCTACATCAAGAGGAAACAAACCTTAGAGATAGAACGTAGAACTACTATATTGTGTCAAGTTTCAAGAAGCTAGCACAAACTGTGTTTGATTTAGAGATCGAACTGCATCTGTCAATATAGGAGAAAACAGAGTGAAACCTAAAAATTCAAACTGTTACTGCAAAAGAATGCTTCAACCTAGGAGAACAAAACTTGAGCATCCAAGTTTGATTTTGTACTGCTCATTACTTGAAAGTATCATGAAGGTCGGAAGAAAAAATATGTCTTGTGATTTCAGGAGACTGTAGTTTTGTGGCAGCCTAACAACGCCTTTCATTGAATGAGTTATTCTCCAGTCTCTGCTTAAGGCTACATCAAGAGGAAACAAACCTTAGAGATAGAACGTAGAACTACTGTATTGTGTCAAGTTTCAAGAAGCTAGCACAAAACGTGTTGATTTAGAGTTCGTACTGCATCTGTCAATATAGGAGAAAACAGAGTGAAACGTAAAAATTCAAACTGTTCCTGGAAACGAATGCTTCAATCTAGGAGAACTAAACTTGGGCATCCAAGTGGGACTGGTGTACTGATCATTACGTGAATGTATCATGAAGATTGATGAAAAAATATATGTTGAGATTTCAGGAGACTCTAGTGTTTGGAAGTTTGGCAACCTCTTTCCATATAAGTGTTATTCGTAGTCCCTGCATTAGGCTACATCAAGAGGAAGCAAACCTTAGAGATAGAATGTAGAACTACACTATGTTTTCAAGTTTCAAGAAGCTAGCACAAACCTTGTTTGATTTAGAGTTCGAACTGCATCTGTCAATATAGAAGAAGACAGAGTGAAACCTAAAAATTCAAACTGTTACTGCACACGAATGCTTCAACCTAGGAGAACAAAACTTGGGCATCCAAGTTTCATTGGTGTACTGCTCATTACTTGAAAGTATCATGAAGGTCGGAAGAAAAAATATATGTTGTGATTTCAGGAGACTGTAGTTTTTTGGCAGCCTAACAACGCCTTTCATTGAATGAGTTATTCTTCAGTCTCTGCTTAAGGCTACATCAAGAGGAAACAAACCTTAGAGATAGAACGTAGAACTACTGTATTGTGTCAAGTTTCAAAAAGCTAGCACAAACCGTGTTTGATTTAGAGTTCTAACTGCATGTGTCAATATAGGAAAAACAGAGTGAAACCTAAAAATTCAAACTGTTCTTGCAAACGAATGCTTCTGTATAGGAGAACTAAACTTGGGCATCCAAGTGGGATTGGTGTACTGATCATTACGTGAATGTATCATGAAGATTGGAGGAAAAAATATATGTTGAGATTTCAGGAGACTCCAGTGTTTGGAAGTTTGGCAACCCCTTTCCATATAAGTGTTATTCGCAGTCCCTGCATTAGGCTACATCAAGAGGAAACAAACCTTAGAGATAGAACGTAGAACTACTATATTGTGTCAAGTTTCAAGAAGCTAGCACAAACTGTGTTTGATTTAGAGATCGAACTGCATCTGTCAATATAGGAGAAAACAGAGTGAAACCTAAAAATTCAAACTGTTACTGCAAACGAATGCTTCAACCTAGGAGAACGAAACTTGGGCATCCAAGTTTGATTGGTGTACTGCTCATTACTTGAAAGTATCATGAAGGTCGGAAGAAAAAATATGTCTTGTGATTTCAGGAGACTGTAGTTTTGTGGCAGCCTAACAACGCCTTTCATTGAATGAGTTCTTCTCCAGTCTTTGCTTAAGGCTACATCAAAAGGAAACAAACCTTAGAGATAGAACCTAGAACTACTGTATTGTGTCAAGTTTCAAGAAGCTAGCACAAACCGTGTTGATTTAGAGTTCGTACTGCATCTGTCAATATAGGAGAAAACAGAGTGAAACCTAAAAATTCAAACTGTTCCTGGAAACGAATGCTTCAATCTAGGAGAACTAAACTTGGGCATCCAAGTGGGACTGGTGTACTGATCATTACGTGAATGTATCATGAAGATTGGATGAAAAAATATATGTTGAGATTTCAGGAGACTCTAGTGTTTGGAAGTTTGGCAACCTCTTTCCATATAAGTGTTATTCGTAGTCCCTGCATTAGGCTACATCAAGAGGAAGCAAACCTTAGAGATAGAACGTAGAACTACACTATGTTTTCAAGGTTCAAGAAGCTAGCACAAACCTTGTTTGATTTAGAGTTCGAACTGCATCTGTCAATATAGAAGAAAACAGAGTGAAACCTAAAAATTCAAACTGTTACTGCAAACGAATGCTTCAACCTAGGAGAACAAAACTTGGGCATCCAAGTTTGATTGGTGTACTGCTCCTTACTTGAAAGTATCATGAAGGTCGGAAGAAAAAATATATGTTGAGATTACAGGAGACTGTAGTTTTTTGGCAGCCTAACAATGCCTTTCATTGAATGAGTTATTCACCAGTCTTTGCTTAAGACTACATCAAGAGGAAACAAACCTTAGAGATAGAACGTAGAACTACTGTATTGTGTCAAGTTTCAAGAAGCTAGCACAAACCGTGATGATTTAGAGTTCGAACTGCATCTGTCAATATAGGAGAAAACAGAGTGAAACCTAAAAATTCAAACTGTTACTGCAAACGAATGCTTCAACCTAGGAGAACGAAACTTGGGCATCCAAGTTTGATTGGTGTACTGCTCATTACTTGAAAGTATCATGAAGGTCGGAAGAAAAAATATATGTTGTGATTTCAGGAGACTGTAGTTTTTTGGCAGCCTAACAACGCCTTTCATTGAATGAGTTATTCTCCTGTCTCTGCTTAAAGCTACATCAAGAGGAAACAAACCTTAGAGATAGAACGTAGAACTACTGTATTGTGTCAAGTTTCAAGAAGCTAGCACAAACCGTGTTGATTTAGAGTTCGTACTGCATCTGTCAAAATAGGAGAAAACAAAGTGAAACCTAAAAATTCAAACTGTTACTGCAAACGAATTCTTCAACCTAGGAGAACAAAACTTGGGCATCCAAGTTTGATTGGTGTACTGCTCCTTACTTGAAAGTATCATGAAGGTCGGAAGAAAAAATATATGTTGAGATTACAAGAGACTGTAGTTTTTTGGCAGCCTAACAATGCCTTTCATTGAATGAGTTATTCACCAGTCTTTGCTTAAGACTACATCAAGAGGAAACAAACCTTAGAGATAGAATGTAGAACTACTGTATTGTGTCAAGTTTCAAGAAGCTAGCACAAACCGTGTTTGATTTAGAGTTCGAAATGCATCTGTCAATATAGGAGAAAACAGAGTGAAACGTAAAAATTCAAACTGTTCCTGCAAACGAATGCTTCAACCTCGGAAAACGAAACTAGGGCATCCAAGTTTGATTGGTGTACTGCTCATTACTTGAAAGTATCATGAAGGTCGGAAGAACAAATATATGTTTTGATTTCAGGAGACTGTAGTTTTTTGGCAGCCTAACAACTCCTTTCATTGAATGAGTTATTCTTCAGTCTCTGCTTAAGGCTACATCAAGAGGAAACAAACCTTAGAGATAGAACGTAGAACTACTGTATTGTGTCAAGTTTCAAGAACCTAGCACAACCCGTGTTGATTTAGAGTTCGAACTGCATCTGTCAATATAGGAGAAAACAGAGTGAAACCTAAAAATTCAAACTGTTACTGCAAACGAATGCTTCAAAATAGGAGAACGAAACTTGGGCATCCAAGTTTGATTGGTGTACTGCTCATTACTTGAAAGTATCATGAAGGTCGGAAGAAAAAATATATGTTGTGATTTCAGGAGACTGTAGTTTTTTGGCAGCCTAACAACGCCTTTCATTGAATGAGTTATTCTTCAGTCTCTGCTTAAGGCTACATCAAGAGGAAACAAACCTTAGAGATAGAAGGTAGAACTACTGTATTGTGTCAAGTTTCAAGAAGCTAGCACAAACCGTGTTTGATTTAGAGTTCTAACTGCATGTGTCAATATAGGAAAAACAGAGTGAAACCTAAAAATTCAAACTGTTCTTGCAAACGAATGCTTCAGTATAGGAGAACTAAACTTGGGCATCCAAGTGGGATTGGTGTACTGATCATTACGTGAATGTATCATGAAGATTGGAGGAAAAAATATATGTTGAGATTTCAGGAGAGTCCAGTGTTTGGAAGTTTGGCAACCCCTTTCCATATAAGTGTTATTCACAGTCCCTGCATTAGGCTACATCAAGAGGAAACAAACCTTAGAGATAGAACGTAGAACTACTATATTGTGTCAAGTTTCAAGAAGCTAGCACAAACTGTGTTTGATTTAGAGATCGAACTGCATCTGTCAATATAGGAGAAAACAGAGTGAAACCTAAAAATTCAAACTGTTACTGCAAACGAATGCTTCAACCTAGGAGAACGAAACTTGGGCATCCAAGTTTGATTGGTGTACTGCTCATTACTTGAAAGTATCATGAAGGTCGGAAGAAAAAATATATGTTGAGATTACAGGAGACTGTAGTTTTTTGGCAGCCTAACAATGCCTTTCATTGAATGAGTTATTCACCAGTCTTTGCTTAAGACTACATCAAGAGGAAACAAACATTAGAGATAGAACGTAGAACTACTGTATTGTGTCAAGTTTCAAGAAGCTACCACAAACCGTGTTGATTTAGAGTTCGAACTGCATCTGTCAATATAGGAGAAAACAGAGTGAAACCTAAAAATTCAAACTGTTACTGCAAACGAATGCTTCAACCTAGGAGAACGAAACTGGGGCATGCAAGTTTGATTGGTGTACTGCTCATTACTTGAAAGTATCATGAAGGTCGGAAGAAAAAATATATGTTGTGATTTCAGGAGACTGTAGCTTTTTGGCAGCCTAACAACGCCTTTCATTGAATGAGTTATTCTCCTGTCTCTGCTTAAAGCTACATCAAGAGGAAACAAACCTTAGAGATAGAACGTAGAACTACTGTATTGTGTCAAGTTTCAAGAAGCTAGCACAAACCGTGTTGATTTAGAGTTCGTACTGCATCTGTCAAAATAGGAGAAAACAAAGTGAAACCTAAAAATTCAAACTGTTACTGCAAACGAATTCTTCAACCTAGGAGAACAAAACTTGGGCATCCAAGTTTGATTGGTGTACTGCTCCTTACTTGAAAGTATCATGAAGGTCGGAAGAAAAAATATATGTTGAGATTACAAGAGACTGTAGTTTTTTGGCAGCCTAACAATGCCTTTCATTGAATGAGTTATTCACCAGTCTTTGCTTAAGACTACATCAAGAGGAAACAAACCTTAGAGATAGAACGTAGAACTACTGTATTGTGTCAAGTTTCAAGAAGCTAGCACAAACTGTGTTTGATTTAGAGTTCTAACTGCATGTGTCAATATAGGAGAAAACAGAGTGAAACCTAAATATTCAAACTGTTCCTGCAAACGAATGCTTCAGTATAGGAGAACTAAACTTGGGCATCCAAGTTTGATTGGTGTACTGCTCATTACTTGAAAGTATCATGAAGGTCGGAAGAAAAAATATGTCTTGTGATTTCAGGAGACTGTAGTTTTGTGTCAGCCTAACAACGCCTTTCATTGAATGAGTTATTCTCCAGTCTCTGCTTAAGGCTACATCAAGAGGAAACAAACCTTAGAGATAGAACGTAGAACTACTGTATTGTGTCAAGTTTCAAGAAGCTAGCACAAACCGTGTTTGATTTAGAGTTCTAACTGCATGTGTCAATATAGGAAAAACAGAGTGAAACCTAAAAATTCAAACTGTTCTTGCAAACGAATGCTTCAGTATAGGAGAACTAAACTTGGGCATCCAAGTGGGATTGGTGTACTGATCATTACGTGAATGTATCATGAAGATTGGATGAAAAAATATATGTTGAGATTTCAGGAGGCTCTAGTGTTTGGTTTTTGGCAACCCCTTTCCATATAAGTGTTATTCGCAGTCCCTGCATTAGGCTACATCAAGAGGAAACAAACCTTAGAGATAGAACGTAGAACTACTATATTGTGTCAAGTTTCAAGAAGCTAGCACAAACTGTGTTTGATTTAGAGATCGAACTGCATCTGTCAATATAGGAGAAAACAGAGTGAAACCTAAAAATTCAAACTGTTACTGCAAAAGAATGCTTCAACCTAGGAGAACAAAACTTGAGCATCCAAGTTTGATTTTGTACTGCTCATTACTTGAAAGTATCATGAAGGTCGGAAGAAAAAATATGTCTTGTGATTTCAGGAGACTGTAGTTTTGTGGCAGCCTAACAACGCCTTTCATTGAATGAGTTATTCTCCAGTCTCTGCTTAAGGCTACATCAAGAGGAAACAAACCTTAGAGATAGAACGTAGAACTACTCTATTGTGTCAAGTTTCAAGAAGCTAGCACAAAACGTGTTGATTTAGAGTTCGTACTGCATCTGTCAATATAGGAGAAAACAGAGTGAAACGTAAAAATTCAAACTGTTCCTGGAAACGAATGCTTCAATCTAGGAGAACTAAACTTGGGCATCCAAGTGGGACTGGTGTACTGATCATTACGTGAATGTATCATGAAGATTGATGAAAAAATATATGTTGAGATTTCAGGAGACTCTAGTGTTTGGAAGTTTGGCAACCTCTTTCCATATAAGTGTTATTCGTAGTCCCTGCATTAGGCTACATCAAGAGGAAGCAAACCTTAGAGATAGAATGTAGAACTACACTATGTTTTCAAGTTTCAAGAAGCTAGCACAAACCTTGTTTGATTTAGAGTTCGAACTGCATCTGTCAATATAGAAGAAGACAGAGTGAAACCTAAAAATTCAAACTGTTACTGCACACGAATGCTTCAACCTAGGAGAACAAAACTTGGGCATCCAAGTTTCATTGGTGTACTGCTCATTACTTGAAAGTATCATGAAGGTCGGAAGAAAAAATATATGTTGTGATTTCAGGAGACTGTAGTTTTTTGGCAGCCTAACAACGCCTTTCATTGAATGAGTTATTCTTCAGTCTCTGCTTAAGGCTACATCAAGAGGAAACAAACCTTAGAGATAGAACGTAGAACTACTGTATTGTGTCAAGTTTCAAAAAGCTAGCACAAACCGTGTTTGATTTAGAGTTCTAACTGCATGTGTCAATATAGGAAAAACAGAGTGAAACCTAAAAATTCAAACTGTTCTTGCAAACGAATGCTTCTGTATAGGAGAACTAAACTTGGGCATCCAAGTGGGATTGGTGTACTGATCATTACGTGAATGTATCATGAAGATTGGAGGAAAAAATATATGTTGAGATTTCAGGAGACTCCAGTGTTTGGAAGTTTGGCAACCCCTTTCCATATAAGTGTTATTCGCAGTCCCTGCATTAGGCTACATCAAGAGGAAACAAACCTTAGAGATAGAACGTAGAACTACTATATTGTGTCAAGTTTCAAGAAGCTAGCACAAACTGTGTTTGATTTAGAGATCGAACTGCATCTGTCAATATAGGAGAAAACAGAGTGAAACCTAAAAATTCAAACTGTTACTGCAAACGAATGCTTCAACCTAGGAGAACGAAACTTGGGCATCCAAGTTTGATTGGTGTACTGCTCATTACTTGAAAGTATCATGAAGGTCGGAAGAAAAAATATGTCTTGTGATTTCAGGAGACTGTAGTTTTGTGGCAGCCTAACAACGCCTTTCATTGAATGAGTTCTTCTCCAGTCTTTGCTTAAGGCTACATCAAAAGGAAACAAACCTTAGAGATAGAACCTAGAACTACTGTATTGTGTCAAGTTTCAAGAAGCTAGCACAAACCGTGTTGATTTAGAGTTCGTACTGCATCTGTCAATATAGGAGAAAACAGAGTGAAACCTAAAAATTCAAACTGTTCCTGGAAACGAATGCTTCAATCTAGGAGAACTAAACTTGGGCATCCAAGTGGGACTGGTGTACTGATCATTACGTGAATGTATCATGAAGATTGGATGAAAAAATATATGTTGAGATTTCAGGAGACTCTAGTGTTTGGAAGTTTGGCAACCTCTTTCCATATAAGTGTTATTCGTAGTCCCTGCATTAGGCTACATCAAGAGGAAGCAAACCTTAGAGATAGAACGTAGAACTACACTATGTTTTCAAGGTTCAAGAAGCTAGCACAAACCTTGTTTGATTTAGAGTTCGAACTGCATCTGTCAATATAGAAGAAAACAGAGTGAAACCTAAAAATTCAAACTGTTACTGCAAACGAATGCTTCAACCTAGGAGAACAAAACTTGGGCATCCAAGTTTGATTGGTGTACTGCTCCTTACTTGAAAGTATCATGAAGGTCGGAAGAAAAAATATATGTTGAGATTACAGGAGACTGTAGTTTTTTGGCAGCCTAACAATGCCTTTCATTGAATGAGTTATTCACCAGTCTTTGCTTAAGACTACATCAAGAGGAAACAAACCTTAGAGATAGAACGTAGAACTACTGTATTGTGTCAAGTTTCAAGAAGCTAGCACAAACCGTGATGATTTAGAGTTCGAACTGCATCTGTCAATATAGGAGAAAACAGAGTGAAACCTAAAAATTCAAACTGTTACTGCAAACGAATGCTTCAACCTAGGAGAACGAAACTTGGGCATCCAAGTTTGATTGGTGTACTGCTCATTACTTGAAAGTATCATGAAGGTCGGAAGAAAAAATATATGTTGTGATTTCAGGAGACTGTAGTTTTTTGGCAGCCTAACAACGCCTTTCATTGAATGAGTTATTCTCCTGTCTCTGCTTAAAGCTACATCAAGAGGAAACAAACCTTAGAGATAGAACGTAGAACTACTGTATTGTGTCAAGTTTCAAGAAGCTAGCACAAACCGTGTTGATTTAGAGTTCGTACTGCATCTGTCAAAATAGGAGAAAACAAAGTGAAACCTAAAAATTCAAACTGTTACTGCAAACGAATTCTTCAACCTAGGAGAACAAAACTTGGGCATCCAAGTTTGATTGGTGTACTGCTCCTTACTTGAAAGTATCATGAAGGTCGGAAGAAAAAATATATGTTGAGATTACAAGAGACTGTAGTTTTTTGGCAGCCTAACAATGCCTTTCATTGAATGAGTTATTCACCAGTCTTTGCTTAAGACTACATCAAGAGGAAACAAACCTTAGAGATAGAATGTAGAACTACTGTATTGTGTCAAGTTTCAAGAAGCTAGCACAAACCGTGTTTGATTTAGAGTTCGAAATGCATCTGTCAATATAGGAGAAAACAGAGTGAAACGTAAAAATTCAAACTGTTCCTGCAAACGAATGCTTCAACCTCGGAAAACGAAACTAGGGCATCCAAGTTTGATTGGTGTACTGCTCATTACTTGAAAGTATCATGAAGGTCGGAAGAACAAATATATGTTTTGATTTCAGGAGACTGTAGTTTTTTGGCAGCCTAACAACTCCTTTCATTGAATGAGTTATTCTTCAGTCTCTGCTTAAGGCTACATCAAGAGGAAACAAACCTTAGAGATAGAACGTAGAACTACTGTATTGTGTCAAGTTTCAAGAACCTAGCACAACCCGTGTTGATTTAGAGTTCGAACTGCATCTGTCAATATAGGAGAAAACAGAGTGAAACCTAAAAATTCAAACTGTTACTGCAAACGAATGCTTCAAAATAGGAGAACGAAACTTGGGCATCCAAGTTTGATTGGTGTACTGCTCATTACTTGAAAGTATCATGAAGGTCGGAAGAAAAAATATATGTTGTGATTTCAGGAGACTGTAGTTTTTTGGCAGCCTAACAACGCCTTTCATTGAATGAGTTATTCTTCAGTCTCTGCTTAAGGCTACATCAAGAGGAAACAAACCTTAGAGATAGAAGGTAGAACTACTGTATTGTGTCAAGTTTCAAGAAGCTAGCACAAACCGTGTTTGATTTAGAGTTCTAACTGCATGTGTCAATATAGGAAAAACAGAGTGAAACCTAAAAATTCAAACTGTTCTTGCAAACGAATGCTTCAGTATAGGAGAACTAAACTTGGGCATCCAAGTGGGATTGGTGTACTGATCATTACGTGAATGTATCATGAAGATTGGAGGAAAAATATATGTTGAGATTTCAGGAGAGTCCAGTGTTTGGAAGTTTGGCAACCCCTTTCCATATAAGTGTTATTCACAGTCCCTGCATTAGGCTACATCAAGAGGAAACAAACCTTAGAGATAGAACGTAGAACTACTATATTGTGTCAAGTTTCAAGAAGCTAGCACAAACTGTGTTTGATTTAGAGATCGAACTGCATCTGTCAATATAGGAGAAAACAGAGTGAAACCTAAAAATTCAAACTGTTACTGCAAACGAATGCTTCAACCTAGGAGAACGAAACTTGGGCATCCAAGTTTGATTGGTGTACTGCTCATTACTTGAAAGTATCATGAAGGTCGGAAGAAAAAATATATGTTGAGATTACAGGAGACTGTAGTTTTTTGGCAGCCTAACAATGCCTTTCATTGAATGAGTTATTC
>NW_027514263.1:0-84267 GCF_048772815.1 Callospermophilus lateralis
GTTTCCTCTTGATGTACCCCATGCAAAGACTGGCGAAAAACACTTTCGTTTGAAAGGGTTGCCAAGCTTCCAAAAAACTACTAGTTTGCTGAAATCTCAGCAAACATTTTTTCATCAAATCTGGATGATACTTGGTGTTAATGATCAGTTCACTAATCCCACTTGGTTGCCCAATTTTCATTCTTCTAGGTTGAAGCATTCGTTTCCAGTAACAGTTTGAATTTTTAGGTTTCACTCTGTTTTCTCCTACATAGATAGCTGTGTTTGGAATTCTAAATCAAACACGGTTTGTGCTAGCTCCTTGAAACTTGACCAAATGAAGTAGTTCTAAGTTCTATCTCTATGGTTTGTTTCCTCTTGAAGTACCGCATTCAGAGACTGGTGAAACACAATTTCCTTTGAAAGGGGTTGCCAAGCTTCCAAAAAACTACTAGTTTGCTGAAATCTCAGCAAACATTTTTTCACCAAATCTTGATGATACTTGGTGGTAATGATCAGTTCACTAATCACACTTGGGTGCCCAATTTTCATTCTTCTAGGTTGAAGCATTCGTTTCCAGTAACAGTTTGAATTTTTAGGTTTCACTCTGTTTTCTCCTACATAGATAGCTGTGTTTGAAATTCTAAATCAAACACCGTTTGTGCTAGCTCCTTGAAACTTGACCAAATGAAGTAGTTCTAAGTTCTATCTCTATGGTTTGTTTCCTCTTGAAGTACCCCATGCAAAGACTGGCGAAAAGCACTTTCGTTTGAAAGGGGTTGCCAAGATTTCAAAAAACTACTAGTTTGCTGAAATCTCAGCAAACATTTTTTCACCAAATATTGATGATACTTGGTGGTAATGATCAGTTCACTAATCCCACTTGACTGCCCAATTTTTATTCTTCTAGGTTGAAGCATTCGTTTCCAGTAACAGTTTGAATTTTTAGGTTTCACTCTGTTTTCTGCTATATAGTTAGATGTGTTTGAAACTCTAAATCAAACACGGTTTGTGCTAGCTCCATGAAACTTGACCAAATGAAGTAGTTCTAAGTTCTATCTGTATGGTTTGTTTTCTCTTGAAGTACCCCATGCAGAGACTGGCGAAAAACACTTTCGTTTGAAAGGGGTTGCCAAGCTTCCAAAAAACTACTAGTTTGCTGAAATCTCAGCAAACATTTTTTCACCAAATCTGGATGATACTTGGTGGTAATGATCAGTTCACTAATCCCACTTGGCTGCCCAGTATTCATTCTTCTTGGTTGAAGCAGTTGTTTCCAGTAACAGTTTGAATTTTTATGTTTCACTCTGTTTTCTCCTACATAGATAGCTGTGTTTGGAATTCTATATCAAACACGGTTTGTGCTAGCTCCTTGAAATTTGACAAAATGAAGTAGTTCTAAGTTCTATCTCTATGGTTTGTTTCCTCTTGAAGTACCCCATGCAGAGACTGGCGAAAAACACTTTCGTTTGAACGGGGTTGCCAAGCTTCCAAAAACTACTAGTTTGCTGAAATCTCAGCAAACATTTTTTCACCAAATCTTGATGATACTTGGTGGTAATGATCAGTTCACTAATCCCACTTGGCTGCCCAGTATTCATTCTTCTTGGTTGAAGCAGTTGTTTCCAGTAACAGTTTGAATTTTTATGTTTCACTCTGTTTTCTCCTACATAGATAGCTGTGTTTGGAATTCTAAATCAAACACGGTTTGTGCTAGCTCCTTGAAATTTGACAAAATGAAGTAGTTCTAAGTTCTATCTCTATGGTTTGTTTCCTCTTGAAGTACCCCATGCAGAGACTGGCGAAAAACACTTTCGTTTGAACGGGGTTGCCAAGCTTCCAAAAACTACTAGTTTGCTGAAATCTCAGCAAACATTTTTTCACCAAATCTTGATGATACTTGGTGGTAATGATCAGTTCACTAATCCCACTTGGCTGCCCAATTTTTATTCTTCTAGGTTGAAGCATTCGTTTCCAGTAAGAGTTTGAATTTTTAGGTTTCACTCTGTTTTGTCCTACATAGATAGCTGTGTTTGGAATTCTAAATCAAACACGGTTTGTGCTAGCTTCTTGAAACTTGACCAAATGAAGTAGTTCTAAGTTCTATCTCTATGGTTTGTTTCCTCTTGAAGTACCCCATGCAGAGACTGTCGAAAAACACTTTCGCTTGAAAGGGGTTGCCAAGCTTCCAAAAAACTACTAGTTTGCTGAAATCTCAGCAAACATTTTGTCACCAAATCTTGATGATACTTGGTGGTAATGATCAGTTCACTAATCCCAATTGGCTGCCCAATTTTTATTCTTCTAGGTTGAAGCATTCGTTTCCAGTAACAGTTTGAATTTTTAGGTTTCACTGTGTTTTCTGCTATATAGTTAGATGTGTTTGAAACTCTAAATCAAACACGGTTTGTGCTAGCTCCATGAACCTTGACCAAATGAAGAGGTTCTAAGTTCTATCTCTATGGTTTGTTTCCTCTTGAAGTACCCCATGCAGAGACTGGCGAAAAACACTTTCGTTTGTAAGGGGTTGCCAAGCTTCCAAAAAACTACTAGTTTGCTGAAATCTCAGCAAACATTTTTTCACCAAATCTTGATGATACTTGGTGGTAATGAGCAGTTCACTAATCCCACTTGGCTGCGAAATTTTTATTCTTCTAGGTTGAAGCATTCGTTTCCAGTAACAGTTTGAATTTTTAGGTTTCACTCTGTTTTCTGCTATATAGTTAGATGTGTTTGAAACTCTAAATCAAACACGGTTTGTGCTAGCTCCATGAAACTTGACCAAATGAAGTAGTTCTAAGTTCTATCTGTATGGTTTGTTTCCTCTTGATGTACCTCATGCAAAGACGGGCGAAAAACACTTTCGTTTGAAAGGGGTTGCCAAGCTTCCAAAAAACTACTAGTTTGCTGAAATCTCAGCAAACATTTTTTCACCAAATCTTGATGATACTTGGTGGTAATGATCAGGTCACTAATCCCACTTGGCTGCCCAATTTTTATTCTTCTAGGTTGAATCATTCGTTTCCAGTAACAGTTTGAATTTTTAGGTTTCACTCTGTTTTCTCCTACAGAGATAGCTGTGTTTGGAATTCTAAATCAAACACGGTTTGTGCTAGCTCCTTGAAACTTGACCAAATGAAGTAGTTCTAAGTTCTATCTCTATGGTTTGTTTCCTCTTGAAGTACCCCATGCAGAGACTGGTGAAACACACTTTCCTTTGAAAAGGGTTGCCTAGCTTCCAAAAAACTACTAGTTTGCTGAAATCTCAGCAAACATTTTTTCATCAAATCTGGATGATACTTGGTGGTAATGATCAGTTCACTAATCCCACTTGGCTGCCCAATTTTCATTCTTCTAGGTTGAAGCATTCGTTTCCAGTAACAGTTTGAATTTTTAGGTTTCACTCTGTTTTCTCCTACATAGATAGCTGTGTTTGGAATTCTAAATCAAACACGGTTTGTGCTAGCTCCTTGAAACTTGACCAAATGAAGTAGTTCTAAGTTCTATCTCTATGGTTTGTTTCCTCTTGAAGTACCCCATGCAGAGACTGGCGAAAAACACTTTCGTTTGAAAGGGTTTGCCAAGCTTCCAAAAAACTACTAGTTTGCTGAAATCTCAGCAAACATTTTTTCACCAAATCTTGATGATACTTGGTGGTAATGATCAGTTCACTAATCCCACTTGACTGCCCAATTTTTATTCTTCTAGGTTGAAGCATTCGTTTCCAGTAACAGTTTGAATTTTAGGTTTCACTCTGTTTTCTGCTATATAGTTAGATGTGTTTGAAACTCTAAATCAAACACGGTTTGTGCTAGCTCCATGAAACTTGACCAAATGAAGTAGTTCTAAGTTCTATCTGTATGGTTTGTTTCCTCTTGATGTACCCCATGCAAAGACTGGCGAAAAACACTTTTGTTTGAAAGGGTTGCCAAGCTTCCAAAAAACTACTAGTTTGCTGAAATCTCAGCAAACATTTTTTCATCAAATCTGGATGATACTTGGTGTTAATGATCAGTTCACTAATCCCACTTGGTTGCCCAATTTTCATTCTTCTAGGTTGAAGCATTCGTTTCCAGTAACAGTTTGAATTTTTAGGTTTCACTCTGTTTTCTCCTACATAGATAGCTGTGTTTGGAATTCTAAATCAAACACGGTTTGTGCTAGCTCCTTGAAACTTGACCAAATGAAGTAGTTCTAAGTTCTATCTCTATGGTTTGTTTCCTCTTGAAGTACCGCATTCAGAGACTGGTGAAACACAATTTCCTTTGAAAGGGGTTGCCAAGCTTCCAAAAAACTACTAGTTTGCTGAAATCTCAGCAAACATTTTTTCACCAAATCTTGATGATACTTGGTGGTAATGATCAGTTCACTAATCACACTTGGCTGCCCAATTTTCATTCTTCTAGGTTGAAGCATTCGTTTCCAGTAACAGTTTGAATTTTTAGGTTTCACTCTGTTTTCTCCTACATAGATAGCTGTGTTTGGAATTCTAAATCAAACACGGTTTGTGCTAGCTCCTTGAAACTTGACCAAATGAAGTAGTTCTAAGTTCTATCTCTATGGTTTGTTTCCTCTTGAAGTACCCCATGCAAAGACTGGCGAAAAACACTTTCGTTTGAAAGGGGTTGCCAAGCTTTCAAAAAACTACTAGTTTGCTGAAATCTCAGCAAACATTTTTTCACCAAATCTTGATGATACTTGGTGGTAATGATCAGTTCACTAATCCCACTTGACTGCCCAATTTTTATTCTTCTAGGTTGAAGCATTCGTTTCCAGTAACAGTTTGAATTTTTAGGTTTCACTCTGTTTTCTGCTATATAGTTAGATGTGTTTGAAACTCTAAATCAAACACGGTTTGTGCTAGCTCCATGAAACTTGACCAAATGAAGTAGTTCTAAGTTCTATCTGTATGGTTTGTTTTCTCTTGAAGTACCCCATGCAGAGACTGGCGAAAAACACTTTCGTTTGAAAGGGGTTGCCAAGCTTCCAAAAAACTACTAGTTTGCTGAAATCTCAGCAAACATTTTTTCACCAAATCTGGATGATACTTGGTGGTAATGATCAGTTCACTAATCCCACTTGGCTGCCCAGTATTCATTCTTCTTGGTTGAAGCAGTTGTTTCCAGTAACAGTGAATTTTTATGTTTCACTCTGTTTTCTCCTACATAGATAGCTGTGTTTGGAATTCTAAATCAAACACGGTTTGTGCTAGCTCCTTGAAATTTGACAAAATGAAGTAGTTCTAAGTTCTATCTCTATGGTTTGTTTCCTCTTGAAGTACCCCATGCAGAGACTGGCGAAAAACACTTTTGTTTGAACGGGGTTGCCAAGCTTCCAAAAACTACTAGTTTGCTGAAATCTCAGCAAACATTTTTTCACCAAATCTTGATGATACTTGGTGGTAATGATCAGTTCACTAATCCCACTTGGCTGCCCAATTTTTATTCTTCTAGGTTGAAGCATTCGTTTCCAGTAACAGTTTGAATTTTTAGGTTTCACTCTGTTTTCTGCTATATAGTTAGATGTGTTTGAAACTCTAAATCAAACACGGTTTGTGCTAGCTCCTTGAAACTTGACCAAATGAAGCAGTTCTAAGTTCTATCTCTATGGTTTGTTTCCTCTTGAAGTACCCCATGCAGAGACTGGCGAAAAACACTTTCGTTTGAAAGGGGTTGCCAAGCTTCCAATAAACTACTAGTTTGCTGAAATCTCAGCAAACATTTTTTCACCAAATCTTGATGATACTTGGTGGTAATGATCAGTTCACTAATCACACTTGGCTGCCCAATTTTCATTCTTCTAGGTTGAAGCATTCGTTTCCAGTAACAGTTTGAATTTTTAGGTTTCACTCTGTTTTCTCCTACATAGATAGCTGTGTTTGAAACTCTAAATCAAACACGGTTTGTGCTAGCTCCTTGAAACTTGACCAAATGAAGTAGTTCTAAGTTCTATCTCTATGGTTTGTTTCCTCTTCAAGTACCCCATGCAGAGACTGGCGAAAAACACTTTCGTTTGAAAGGGGTTGCCAAGCTTAGAAAAAAAATACTAGTTTGCTGAAATCTCAGCAAACATTTTTTCACCAAATCTTGATGATACTTGGTGGTAATGATCAGTTCACTAATCCCACTTGGCTGCCCAATTTTTATTCTTCTAGGTTTAAGCATTCGTTTCCAGTAAGAGTTTGAATTTTTAGGTTTCACTCTGTTTTGTCCTACATAGATAGCTGTGTTTGGAATTCTAAATCAAACACGGTTTGTGCTAGCTTCTTGAAACTTGACCAAATGAAGTAGTTCTAAGTTCTATCTCTATGGTTTGTTTCCTCTTGAAGTACCCCATGCAGAGACTGTCGAAAAACACTTTCGCTTGAAAGGGGTTGCCAAGCTTCCAAAAAACTACTAGTTTGCTGAAATCTCAGCAAACATTTTGTCACCAAATCTTGATGATACTTGGTGGTAATGATCAGTTCACTAATCCCACTTGGCTGCCCAATTTTTATTCTTCTAGGTTGAAGCATTCGTTTCCAGTAACAGTTTGAATTTTTAGGTTTCACTCTGTTTTCTGTTATATAGTTAGATGTTTTTGAAACTCTAAATCAAACACGGTTTGTGCTAGCTCCTTGAAACTTGACCAAATGAAGCAGTTCTAAGTTCTATCTCTATGGTTTGTTTCCTCTTGCAGTACCCCATGCAGAGACTGGCGAAAAACACTTTCGTTTGAAAGGGGTTGCCAAGCTTCCAATAAACTACTAGTTTGCTGAAATCTCAGCAAACATTTTTTCACCAAATCTTGATGATACTTGGTGGTAATGATCAGTTCACTAATCACACTTGGCTGCCCAATTTTCATTCTTCTAGGTTGAAGCATTCGTTTCCAGTAACAGTTTGAATTTTTAGGTTTCACTCTGTTTTCTCCTACATAGATAGCTGTGTTTGAAAATCTAAATCAAACACGGTTTGTGCTAGCTCCTTGAAACTTGACCAAATGAAGTAGTTCTAAGTTCTATCTCTATGGTTTGTTTCCTCTTCAAGTACCCCATGCAGAGACTGGCGAAAAACACTTTCGTTTGAAAGGGGTTGCCAAGCTTAGAAAAAAAATACTAGTTTGCTGAAATCTCAGCAAACATTTTTTCACCAAATCTTGATGATACTTGGTGGTAATGATCAGTTCACTAATCCCACTTGGCTGCCCAATTTTTATTCTTCTAGGTTGAAGCATTCGTTTCCAGTAAGAGTTTGAATTTTTAGGTTTCACTCTGTTTTGTCCTACATAGATAGCTGTGTTTGGAATTCTAAATCAAACACGGTTTCTGCTAGCTTCTTGAAACTTGACCAAATGAAGTAGTTCTAAGTTCTATCTCTATGGTTTGTTTCCTCTTGAAGTACCCCATGCAGAGACTGTCGAAAAACACTTTCGCTTGAAAGGGGTTGCCAAGCTTCCAAAAAACTACTAGTTTGCTGAAATCTCAGCAAACATTTTGTCACCAAATCTTGATGATACTTGGTGGTAATGATCAGTTCACTAATCCCAATTGGCTGCCCAATTTTTATTCTTCTAGGTTGAAGCATTCGTTTCCAGTAACAGTTTGAATTTTTAGGTTTCACTCTGTTTTCTGCTATATAGTTAGATGTGTTTGAAACTCTAAATCAAACACGGTTTGTGCTAGCTCCATGAACCTTGACCAAATGAAGTAGTTCTAAGTTCTATCTCTATGGTTTGTTTCCTCTTGAAGTACCCCATGCAGAGACTGGCGAAAAACACTTTCGTTTGAAAGGGGTTGCCAAGCTTCCAAAAAACTACTAGTTTGCTGAAATCTCAGCAAACATTTTTTCACCAAATCTTGATGATACTTGGTGGTAATGATCAGTTCACTAATCCCACTTGGCTGCCCAATTTTTATTCTTCTAGGTTGAAGCATTCGTTTCCAGTAACAGTTTGAATTTTTAGGTTTCAGTCTGTTTTCTGCTATATAGTTAGATGTGTTTGAAACTCTAAATCAAACACGGTTTGTGCTAGCTCCATGAAACTTGACCAAATGAAGTAGTTCTAAGTTCTATCTGTATGGTTTGTTTCCTCTTGAAGTACCCCATGCAGAGACTGGTGAAACACACTTTCCTTTGAAAGGGGTTGCCTAGCTTCCAAAAAACTACTAGTTTGCTGAAATCTCAGCAAACATTTTTTCATCAAATCTGGATGATACTTGGTGGTAATGATCAGTTCACTATTCCCACTTGGCTGCCCAATTTTCATTCTTCTAGGTTGAAGCATTCGTTTCCAGTAACAGTTTGAATTTTTAGGTTTCACTCTGCTTTCTCCTACATAGATAGCTGTGTTTGGAATTCTAAATCAAACACGGTTTGTGCTAGCTCCTTGAAACTTGACCAAATGATGTAGTTCTAAGTTCTATCTCTATGGTTTGTTTCCTCTTGAAGTACCCCATGCAGAGACTGGCGAAAAACACTTTCGTTTGAAAGGGGTTGCCAAGCTTCCAAAAAACTACTAGTTTGCTGAAATCTCAGCAAACATTTTTTCACCAAATCTTGATGATACTTGGTGGTAATGATCAGTTCACTAATCCCACTTGGCTGCGAAATTTTTATTCTTCTAGGTTGAAGCATTCGTTTCCAGTAACAGTTTGAATTTTTAGGTTTCAGTCTGTTTTCTGCTATATAGTTAGATGTGTTTGAAACTCTAAATCAAACACGGTTTGTGCTAGCTCCATGAAACTTGACAAAATGAAGTAGTTCTAAGTTCTATCTGTATGGTTTGTTTCCTCTTGATGTACCCCATGCAAAGACTGGCGAAAAACACTTTCGTTTGAAAGGGTTGCCAAGCTTCCAAAAAACTACTAGTTTGCTGAAATCTCAGCAAACATTTTTTCATCAAATCTGGATGATACTTGGTGGTAATGATCAGTTCACTAATCCCACTTGGCTGCCCAATTTTCATTCTTCTAGGTTGAAGCATTCGTTTCCAGTAACAGTTTGAATTTTTAGGTTTCACTCTGTTTTCTCCTACATAGATAGCTGTGTTTGGAATTCTAAATCAAACACAGTTTGTGTTAGCTCCTTGAAACTTGACCAAATGAAGTAGTTCTAAGTTCTATCTCTATGGTTTATTTCCTCTTGAAGTACCGCATTCAGAGACTGGTGAAACACAATTTCCTTTGAAAGGGGTTGCCAAGCTTCCAAAAAACTACTAGTTTGCTGAAATCTCAGCAAACATTTTTTCACCAAATCTTGATGATACTTGGTGGTAATGATCAGTTCACTAATCACACTTGGCTGCCCAATTTTCATTCTTCTAAGTTGAAGCATTCGTTTCCAGTAACAGTTTGAATTTTTAGTTTTCACTCTGTTTTCTCCTACATAGATAGCTGTGTTTGGAATTCTAAATCAAACACGGTTTGTGCTAGCTCCTTGAAACTTGACAAAATGAAGTAGTTCTAAGTTCTATTTCTATGGTTTGTTTCCTCTTGAAGTACCCCATGCAAAGACTGGCGAAAAACACTTTCGTTTGAAAGGGGTTGCCAAGCTTTCAAAAAACTACTAGTTTGCTGAAATCTCAGCAAACATTTTTTCACCAAATCTTGATGATACTTGGTGGTAATGATCAGCTCACTAATCCCACTTGACTGCCCAATTTTTATTCTTCTAGGTTGAAGCATTCGTTTCCAGTAACAGTTTGAATTTTTAGGTTTCACTCTGTTTTCTGCTATATAGTTAGATGTGTTTGAAACTCTAAATCAAACACGGTTTGTGCTAGCTCCATGAAACTTGAAAAAATGAAGTAGTTCTAAGTTCTATCTGTATGGTTTGTTTCCTCTTGATGTACCCCATGCAAAGACTGGCGAAAAACACTTTCGTTTGAAAGGGTTGCCAAGCTTCCAAAAAACTACTAGTTTGCTGAAATCTCAGCAAACATTTTTTCATCAAATCTGGATGATACTTGGTGGTAATGATCAGTTCACTAATCCCACTTGGCTGCCCAATTTTCATTCTTCTAGGTTGAAGCATTCGTTTCCAGTAACAGTTTGAATTTTTATTTTTCACTCTGTTTTCTCCTACATAGATAGCTGTGTTTGGAATTCTAAATCAAACACGGTTTGTGCTAGCTCCTTGAAACTTGACCAAATGAAGTAGTTCTAAGTTCTATCTCTATGGTTTGTTTCCTCTTGAAGTACCGCATTCAGAGACTGGTGAAACACAATTTCCTTTGAAAGGGTTGCCAAGCTTCCAAAAAACTACTAGTTTGCTGAAATCTCAGCAAACATTTTTTCACCAAATCTTGATGATACTTGGTGGTAATGATCAGTTCACTAATCACTCTTGGCTGCCCAATTTTCATTCTTCTAAGTTGAAGCATTCGTTTCCAGTAACAGTTTGAATTTTTAGTTTTCACTCTGTTTTCTCCTACATAGATAGCTGTGTTTGGAATTCTAAATCAAACACGGTTTGTGCAAGCTCCTTGAAACTTGACCAAATGAAGTAGTTCTAAGTTCTATCTCTATGGTTTGTTTCCTCTTGAAGTACCCCATGCAAAGACTGGCGAAAAACACTTTCGTTTGAAAGGGGTTGCCAAGCTTTCAAAAAACTACTAGTTTGCTGAAATCTCAGCAAACATTTTTTCACCAAATCTTGATGATACTTGGTGGTAATGATCAGTTCACTAATCCCACTTGACTGCCCAATTTTTATTCTTCTAGGTTGAAGCATTCGTTTCCAGTAACAGTTTGAATTTTTAGGTTTCACTCTGTTTTCTGCTATATAGTTAGATGTGTTTGAAACTCTAAATCAAACACGGTTTGTGCTAGCTCCATGAAACTTGACCAAATGAAGTAGTTCTAAGTTCTATCTGTATGGTTGTTCCTCTTGAAGTACCCCATGCAGAGACTGGCGAAAAACACTTTCGTTTGAAAAGGGTTGCCAAGCTTCCAAAAACTACTAGTTTGCTGAAATCTCAGCAAACTTTTTTCACCAAATCTGGATGATACTTGGTGGTAATGATCAGTTCACTAATCCCACTGGCTGCCCAGTATTCACTCTTCTTGGTTGAAGCAGTTGTTTCCAGTAACAGTTTGAATTTTAGTGTTCACTCTGTTTTCTCCTACATAGATAGCTGTGTTTGGAATTCTAATCAAACACGGTTGTGCTAGCTCCTTGAAATTTGACAAATGAAGTAGTTCTAAGTTCTATCTCTATGGTTTGTTTCCTCTTGAAGTACCCCATGCAGAGACTGGCGAAAAACACTTTCGTTTGAACGGGGTTGCCAAGCTTCCAAAAACTACTAGTTGCTGAAATCTCAGCAAACATTTTTTCACCAATCTTGATGATACTTGGTGGTAATGATCAGTTCACTAATCCCACTTGGCTGCCCAATTTTTATTCTTCTAGGTTGAAGCATTCGTTTCCAGTAACAGTTTGAATTTTTAGGTTTCACTCTGTTTTCTGCTATATAGTTAGATGTGTTTGAAACTCTAAATCAAACACGGTTTGTGCTAGCTCCTTGAAACTTGACCAAATGAAGCAGTTCTAAGTTCTATCCTATGGTTTGTTTCCTCTTGAAGTACCCCATGCAGAGACTGGCGAAAAACACTTTCGTTTGAAAGGGGTTGCCAAGCTTCCAATAAACTACTAGTTTGCTGAAATCTCAGCAAACATTTTTTCACCAAATCTTGATGATACTTGGTGGTAATGATCAGTTCACTAAACCCACTTGGCTGCCCAATTTTCATTCTTCTATGTTGAAGCATTCGTTTCCAGTAACAGTTGAATTTTTAGGTTTCACTCCGTTTTCTCCTACATAGATAGCTGTGTTTGGAATTCTAAATCAAACACGGTTTGTGCTAGCTCCTTGAACTTGACCAAATGAAGTAGTTCTAAGTTCTATCTGTATGGTTTGTTTCCTCTTGAAGTACCCCATGCAGAGACTGGTGAAACACACTTCCTTTGAAAGGGGTTGCCAAGCTTCCAAAAAACTACTAGTTTGCTGAAATCTCAGCAAACATTTTTTCACCAAATCTTGATGATACTTGGTGGTAATGATCAGTTCACTAATCCCACTTGGCTGCCCAGTATTCATTCTTCTTGGTTGAAGCAGTTGTTTCCAGTAACAGTTTGAATTTTTATGTTTCACTCTGTTTCTCCTACATAGATAGCTGTGTTTGGAATTCTAAATCAAACACGGTTTGTGCTAGCTCCTTGAAATTTGACAAAATGAAGTAGTTCTAAGTTCTATCTCTATGGTTTGTTTCCTCTTGAAGTACCCCATGCAGAGACTGGCGAAAACACTTTCGTTTGAACGGGGTTGCCAAGCTTCCAAAAACTACTAGTTTGCTGAAATCTCAGCAAACATTTTTTCACCAAATCTTGATGATACTTGGTGGTAATGATCAGTTCACTAATCACACTTGGCTGCCCAATTTTCATTCTTCTAGGTTGAAGCATTCGTTTCCAGTAATAGTTTGAATTTTAGGTTCACTCTGTTTTCTCCTACATAGATAGCTGTGTTTGAAACTCTAAATCAAACACGGTTTGTGCTAGCTCCTTGAAACTTGACCAAATGAAGTAGTTCTAAGTTCTATCTCTATGGTTTGTTTCCTCTTCAAGTACCCCATGCAGAGACTGGCGAAAAACACTTTCGTTTGAAAGGGGTTGCCAAGCTTAGAAAAAAAATACTAGTTTGCTGAAATCTCTGCAAACATTTTTTCACCAAATCTTGATGATACTTGGTGGTAATGATCAGTTCACTAATCCCACTTGGCTGCCCAATTTTTATTCTTCTAGGTTGAAGCATTCGTTTCCAGTAAGAGTTTGAATTTTTAGGTTTCACTCTGTTTTGTAATACATAGATAGCTGTGTTTGGAATTCTAAATCAAACACGGTTTGTGCTAGCTTCTTGAAACTTGACCAAATGAAGTAGTTCTAAGTTCTATCTCTATGGTTTGTTTCCTCTTGAAGTACCCCATGCAGAGACTGTCGAAAAACACTTTCGCTTGAAAGGGGTTGCCAAGCTTCCAAAAAACTACTAGTTTGCTGAAATCTCAGCAAACATTTTGTCACCAAATCTTGATGATACTTGGTGGTAATGATCAGTTCACTAATCCCAATTGGCTGGCCAATTTTTATTCTTCTTGGTTGAAGCATTCGTTTCCAGTAACAGTTTGAATTTTTAGGTTTCACTCTGTTTTCTGCTATATAGTTAGATGTGTTTGAAACTCTATATCAAACACGGTTTGTGCTAGCTCTATGAACCTTGACCAAATGAAGTAGTTCTAAGTTCTATCTCTATGGTTTGTTTCCTCTTGAAGTACCCCATGCAGAGACTGGCGAAAAACACTTTCGTTTGAAAGGGGTTGCCAAGCTTCCAAAAAACTACTAGTTTGCTGAAATCTCAGCAAACATTTTTTCACCAAATCTGGATGATACTTGGTGGTAATGATCAGTTCACTAATCCCACTTGGCTGCGAAATTTTTATTCTTCTAGGTTGAAGCATTCGTTTCCAGTAACAGTTTGAATTTTTAGGTTTCAGTCTGTTTTCTGCTATATAGTTAGATGTGTTTGAAACTCTAAATCAAACACGGTTTGTGCTAGCTCCATGAAACTTGACCAAATGAAGTAGTTCTAAGTTCTATCTGTATGGTTTGTTTCCTCTTGATGTACCTCATTGAAAGACTGGCGAAAAACACTTTCGTTTGAAAGGGGTTGCCAAGCTTCCAAAAAACAACTAGTTTGCTGAAATCTCAGCAAACATTTTTTCACCAAATCTTGATGATACTTGGTGGTAATGATCAGTTCACTAATCCCACTTGGCTGCCCAATTTTTATTCTTCTAGGTTGAATCATTCGTTTCCAGTAACAGGTTGAATTTTTAGGTTTCACTCTGTTTTCTCCTACATAGATAGCTGTGTTTGGAATTCTAAATCAAACACGGTTTGTGCTAGCTCCATGAAACTTGACCAAATGAAGTAGTTCTAAGTTCTATCTCTATGGTTTGTTTCCTCTTGAAGTACCCCATGCAGAGACTGGCGAAAAACACTTTCGTTTGAAAGGGGTTGCCAAGCTTCCAAAAAACTACTAGTTTGCTGAAATCTCAGCAAACATTTTTTCACCAAATCTTGATGATACTTGGTGGTAATGATCAGTTCACTAATCCCACTTGGCTGCGAAATTTTTATTCTTCTAGGTTGAAGCATTCGTTTCCAGTAACAGTTTGAATTTTTAGGTTTCAGTCTGTTTTCTGCTATATAGTTAGATGTGTTTGAAACTCTAAATCAAACACGGTTTGTGCTAGCTCCATGAAACTTGACCAAATGAAGTACTTCTAAGTTCTATCTGTATGGTTTGTTTCCTCTTGATGTACCCCATGCAAAGACTGGCGAAAAACACTTTCGTTTGAAAGGGGTTGCCAAGCTTAAAATAAACTACTAGTTTGCTGAAACAACAGCAAACATTTTTTCACGAAAACTTGATGATACTTGGTGGTAATGATCAGTTCACTAAACCCACTTGGCTGCCCAATTTTCATTCTTCTATGTTGAAGCATTCGTTTCCAGTAACAGATTGAATTTTTAGGTTTCACTCCGTTTTCTCCTACATAGATAGCTGTGTTTGTAATTCTAAATCAAACACCATTTGTGCTAGCTCCTTGAAACTTGACCAAATGAAGTAGTTCTAAGTTCTATCTCTATGGTTTGTTTGCTCTGAAGTACCCCATGCAGAGCCTGGCGAAACACACTTTCGTTTTAAAGGGGTTGCCAAGCTTCCAGAAAACTACTAGTTTGCTGAAATCTCAGCAAACATTTTTTCACCAAATCTTGATGATACTTGGTGGTAATGATCAGTTCACTAATCCCACTTGGCTGCCCAATTTTTATTCTTCTATGTTGAAGCATTCGTTTCCAGTAACAGTTTGAAATTTTAGGTTTCACTCTGTTTTCTGCTATATAGTTAGATGTGTTTGAAACTCTAAATCAAACACGGTTTGTGCTAGCTCCATGAAACTTGACCAAATGAAGTAGTTATAAGTTCTATCTGTATGGTTTGTTTCCTCTTGAAGTACCCCATGCATAGACTGGCGAAAAACACTTTTGTTTGAAAGGGGTTGCCAAGCTTCAAAAAAACTACTAGTTTGCTGAAATCTCAGCAAACATTTTTTCACCAAATCTGGATGATGCTTGGTGGTAATGATCAGTTCACTAATCCCACTTGGTTGCCCAATTTTTATTCTTCTAGGTTGAAGCATTCGTTTCCAGTAACAGTTTGAATTTTTAGGTTTCACTCTGTTTTCTCCTACATAGATAGCTGTGTTTGGAATTCTAAATCAAACACGGTTTGTGCTAGCTCCTTGAAACTTGACCAAATGAAGTAGTTCTAAGTTCTATCTCTATGGTTTGTTTCCTCTTGAAGTACCCCATGCAGAGAATGGCGAAAAACACTTTCGTTTGAAAGGGGTTGCCAAGCTTCCAAACAACTACTAGTTTGCTGAAATCTCAGCAAACATTTTTTCACCAAATCTTGATGATACTTGGTGGTAATGATCAGTTCACTAATCCCACTTGGCTGCCCAATTTTCATTCTTCTAGGTTGAAGCATTCGTTTCCAGTAACAGTTTGAATTTTTAGGTTTCACTCTGTTTTCTCCTACATAGATAGCTGTGTTTGGAATTCTAAATCAAACACGGTTTGTGCTAGCTCCTTGAAACTTGTTAAATGAAGTAGTACTAAGTTCTATCTCTATGGTTTGTTTCCTCTTGAAGTACCCCATGCAGAGCCTGGCGAAACACACTTTCGTTTTAAAGGGGTTGCCAAGCTTCCAGAAAACTACTAGTTTGCTGAAATCTCAGCAAACATTTTTTAACCAAATCTGGATGATACTTGGTGGTAATGATCAGTTCACTAATCCCACTTGGCTGCCCAATTTTCATTCTTCTAGGTTGAAGCGTTCGTTTCCAGTAACAGTTTGAATTTTTAGGTTTCACTCTGTTTTCTCCTACATAGATAGCTGTGTTTGGAATTCTAAATCAAACAAGGTTTGTGCTAGCTCCTTGAAACTTGACCAAATGAAGTAGTTCTAAGTTCTATCTCTATGGTTTGTTTCCTCTTGAAGTACCACATGCAGAGACTGGCGAAAAACACTTTCGTTTTAAAGGGGTTGCCAAGCTTCCAAAAAACTACTAGTTTGCTGA
Organism: Callospermophilus lateralis; assembly: GCF_048772815.1. Lineage (NCBI taxonomy): Eukaryota > Metazoa > Chordata > Mammalia > Rodentia > Sciuridae > Callospermophilus > Callospermophilus lateralis. Next base: position 16,163 of record NW_027514263.1, read on the forward strand.
AATCTCAGCAAACATTTTTTCACCAAATCTGGATGATACTTGGTGGTAATGATCAGTTCACTAATCCCACCTGGCTGCCCAATTTTTATTCTTTTAGGTTGAACTACTCGTTTTCAGTAACAGTTTGAAATTTTAGGTTTCACTCTGTTTTCTGCTATATAGTTAGATGTGTTTGAACTGTAAATCAAACACTGTTTGTGCTAGCTCCATGAAACTTGACCAAATGAAGTAGTTCTAAGTTCTATCTCTATGGTTTGTTTCCTCTTGAAGTACCCCATGCAGAGACTGGCGAAAAACACTTTCGTTTAAAAGGGGTTGCCAAGCTTCCAAAAAACTACTAGTTTGCTGAAATCTCAGCAAACATGTTTTCACCATATCTGGATGATATATGGTGGTAATGATCAGTTCACTAATCCCACTTGGCTGCCCAATTTTCATTCTTCTAGGTTGAAGCATTTGTTTCCAGTAACAGTTTGAATTTTTAGGTTTCACTCTGTTTTCTCCTACATAGATAGCTCTGTTTGGAATTCTAAATCAAACACGGTTTGTGCTAGCTCCTTGAAACTTGACCAAATGAAGTAGTTCTAAGTTCTATCTCTATGGTTTGTTTCCTCTTGAAGTACCCCATGCAGAGACTGGCGAAAAACACTTTCGTTTGAAAGGGGTTGCCAAGCTTCCAAAAAACTACTAGTTTGCTGAAATCTCAGCAAACATTTTTTCACCAAATCTTGATGATACTTGGTGGTAATGATCAGTTCACTAATCCCACTTGGCTGCGAAATTTTTATTCTTCTAGGTTGAAGCATTCGTTTCCAGTAACAGTTTGAATTTTTAGGTTTCAGTCTGTTTTCTGCTATATAGTTAGATGTGTTTGAAACTCTAAATCAAACACGGTTTGTGCTAGCTCCATGAAACTTGACCAAATGAAGTACTTCTAAGTTCTATCTGTATGGTTTGTTTCCTCTTGATGTACCCCATGCAAAGACTGGCGAAAAACACTTTCGTTTGAAAGGGGTTGCCAAGCTTAAAATAAACTACTAGTTTGCTGAAACAACAGCAAACATTTTTTCACGAAAACTTGATGATACTTGGTGGTAATGATCAGTTCACTAAACCCACTTGGCTGCCCAATTTTCATTCTTCTATGTTGAAGCATTCGTTTCCAGTAACAGATTGAATTTTTAGGTTTCACTCCGTTTTCTCCTACATAGATAGCTGTGTTTGTAATTCTAAATCAAACACCATTTGTGCTAGCTCCTTGAAACTTGACCAAATGAAGTAGTTCTAAGTTCTATCTCTATGGTTTGTTTGCTCTGAAGTACCCCATGCAGAGCCTGGCGAAACACACTTTCGTTTTAAAGGGGTTGCCAAGCTTCCAGAAAACTACTAGTTTGCTGAAATCTCAGCAAACATTTTTTCACCAAATCTTGATGATACTTGGTGGTAATGATCAGTTCACTAATCCCACTTGGCTGCCCAATTTTTATTCTTCTATGTTGAAGCATTCGTTTCCAGTAACAGTTTGAAATTTTAGGTTTCACTCTGTTTTCTGCTATATAGTTAGATGTGTTTGAAACTCTAAATCAAACACGGTTTGTGCTAGCTCCATGAAACTTGACCAAATGAAGTAGTTATAAGTTCTATCTGTATGGTTTGTTTCCTCTTGAAGTACCCCATGCATAGACTGGCGAAAAACACTTTTGTTTGAAAGGGGTTGCCAAGCTTCAAAAAAACTACTAGTTTGCTGAAATCTCAGCAAACATTTTTTCACCAAATCTGGATGATGCTTGGTGGTAATGATCAGTTCACTAATCCCACTTGGTTGCCCAATTTTTATTCTTCTAGGTTGAAGCATTCGTTTCCAGTAACAGTTTGAATTTTTAGGTTTCACTCTGTTTTCTCCTACATAGATAGCTGTGTTTGGAATTCTAAATCAAACACGGTTTGTGCTAGCTCCTTGAAACTTGACCAAATGAAGTAGTTCTAAGTTCTATCTCTATGGTTTGTTTCCTCTTGAAGTACCCCATGCAGAGAATGGCGAAAAACACTTTCGTTTGAAAGGGGTTGCCAAGCTTCCAAACAACTACTAGTTTGCTGAAATCTCAGCAAACATTTTTTCACCAAATCTTGATGATACTTGGTGGTAATGATCAGTTCACTAATCCCACTTGGCTGCCCAATTTTCATTCTTCTAGGTTGAAGCATTCGTTTCCAGTAACAGTTTGAATTTTTAGGTTTCACTCTGTTTTCTCCTACATAGATAGCTGTGTTTGGAATTCTAAATCAAACACGGTTTGTGCTAGCTCCTTGAAACTTGTTAAATGAAGTAGTACTAAGTTCTATCTCTATGGTTTGTTTCCTCTTGAAGTACCCCATGCAGAGCCTGGCGAAACACACTTTCGTTTTAAAGGGGTTGCCAAGCTTCCAGAAAACTACTAGTTTGCTGAAATCTCAGCAAACATTTTTTAACCAAATCTGGATGATACTTGGTGGTAATGATCAGTTCACTAATCCCACTTGGCTGCCCAATTTTCATTCTTCTAGGTTGAAGCGTTCGTTTCCAGTAACAGTTTGAATTTTTAGGTTTCACTCTGTTTTCTCCTACATAGATAGCTGTGTTTGGAATTCTAAATCAAACAAGGTTTGTGCTAGCTCCTTGAAACTTGACCAAATGAAGTAGTTCTAAGTTCTATCTCTATGGTTTGTTTCCTCTTGAAGTACCACATGCAGAGACTGGCGAAAAACACTTTCGTTTTAAAGGGGTTGCCAAGCTTCCAAAAAACTACTAGTTTGCTGAAATCTCAGCAAACATTTTTTCACCAAATCTGGATGATACTTGGTGGTAATGATCAGTTCACTAATCCCACCTGGCTGCCCAATTTTTATTCTTTTAGGTTGAACTACTCGTTTTCAGTAACAGTTTGAAATTTTAGGTTTCACTCTGTTTTCTGCTATATAGTTAGATGTGTTTGAACTGTAAATCAAACACTGTTTGTGCTAGCTCCATGAAACTTGACCAAATGAAGTAGTTCTAAGTTCTATCTCTATGGTTTGTTTCCTCTTGAAGTACCCCATGCAGAGACTGGCGAAAAACACTTTCGTTTAAAAGGGGTTGCCAAGCTTCCAAAAAACTACTAGTTTGCTGAAATCTCAGCAAACATGTTTTCACCATATCTGGATGATATATGGTGGTAATGATCAGTTCACTAATCCCACTTGGCTGCCCAATTTTCATTCTTCTAGGTTGAAGCATTTGTTTCCAGTAACAGTTTGAATTTTTAGGTTTCACTCTGTTTTCTCCTACATAGATAGCTCTGTTTGGAATTCTAAATCAAACACGGTTTGTGCTAGCTCCTTGAAACTTGACCAAATGAAGTAGTTCTAAGTTCTATCTCTATGGTTTGTTTCCTCTTGAAGTACCCCATGCAGAGACTGGCGAAACACACTTTCGTTTGAAAGGGGTTGCCAAGCTTCCAAAAAACTACTAGTTTACTGAAATCTCAGCAAACACTTTTTCACCAAATCTGGATGATATTTGGTGGTAATGATCAGTTCACTAATTTCACTTGGCTGCCCAATTTTCATTCTTCTAGGTTGAAGCATTCGTTTCCAGTAACAGTTTGAATTTTTAGGTTTCACTCTGTTTTCTCCTACATAGATAGCTGTGTTTGGAATTCTAAATCAAACACGGTTTGTACTAGCTCCTTGAAACTTGACAAATGAAGTAGTTCTAAGTTCTATCTCTATGGTTTGTTTCCTCTTGAAGTACCCCATGAAGAGACTGGCGAAAAACACTTTCGTTTAAAAGGGGTTGCCAAGCTTCCAAAAAACTACTAGTTTGCTGAAATCTCAGCAAACATGCTTTCACCATATCTGGATGATATATGGTGGTAATGACCAGTTCACTAATCCCACTTGGCTGCCCAATTTTCATTCTTCTAGGTTGAAGCATTCGTTTCAAGTAACAGTTTGAATTTTTAGGTTTCACTCTGTTTTCTCCTACATAGATAGCTGTGTTTGGAATTCTACATCAAACACGGTTTGTGCTAGCTCCTTGAAACTTGACCAAATGAAGTAGTTCTAAATTCTATCTCTATGGTTGGTTTCCTCTTGAAGTACCCCATGCAGAGACTGGCGAAAAGCACTTTTGTTTGAAAGGGGTTGCCAAGCATCCAAAAAACTACTAGTTTGCTGAAATCTCAGCAAACATTTTTTCACCAAATCTTGATGATACTTGGTGGTAATGATCAGTTCACTAAACCCACTTGGCTGACCAATTTTTATTCTTCTAGGTTGAAGCGTTCGTTTCCAGTAACAGTTTGAATTTTTAGGTTTCACTCTGTTTTCTCCTACATAGATATCTGTGTTTGAAACTCTAAATCAAACACGGTTTGTGCTAGCTCCTTGAAACTTGACCAAATGAAGTAGTTCTATGTTCTATCTGTATGGTTGGTTTCCTCTTGAAATACCCCATGCAGAGACTGGCGAAACACACTTTCTTTTGAAAGGGGTTGCCAAGCTTCCAAAAAACTACTAGTTTGCTGAAATCTCAGCAAACATTTTTTCACCAAATCTTGATGATACTTGGTGGTAATAATCAGTTCACTAATCCCACTTGGCTGCCCAATTTTTATTCTTCTAGGTTGAAGCGTTCGTTTCCAGTAACAGTTTGAATTTTTAGGTTTCACTCCGTTTTCTCCTACATAGATAGCTGTGTTTGGAATTCTATATCAAACACGGTTTATGCTAGCTCCTTGAAACTTGACCAAATGAAGTAGTTCTAACTTCTATCTGTATGGTTTGTTTCCTCTTGAAGTACCCCATGCAGAGACTGGCGAAAAACACTTTAATTTGAAAGGGGTTGCCAAGCTTCCAAAAAACTACTAGTTTGCTGAAATCTCAGCAAACATTTTTTTCACCAAATCTGGATGATACTTGGTGGTAATGATCAGTTGACTAATCCCACTTGGCTGCCATATTTTTTTTCTCCTAGGTTGATGCATTCGTTTCCAGTACCAGTTTGAATTTTTAGGTTTCACTATGTTTTCTGCTATATAGTTAGATGTGTTTGAAACTCTAAATCAAACACGGTTTGTGCTAGCTCCTTGAAACTTGACCAAATGAAGTAGTTCTAAGTTCTATCTCTATGGTTTGTTTGCTCTTGAAGTACCCCATGCAGAGCCTGGCGAAACACACTTTCGTTTTAAAGGGTTGCCAAGCTGCCAAAAAACTACTAGTTTGCTGAAATCTCAGCAAACATTTTTTCACCAAATCTTGATGATACTTGGTGGTAATGATCAGTTCACTAATCCCACTTGGCTGCCCAATTTTTACTCTTCTAGGTTGAAGCATTCGTTTCCAGTAACAGTTTGAATTTTTAGGTTTCACTCTGTTTTCTCCTACATAGATACTGTATTTGAAATTCTAAATCAAACACGGTTTGTGCTAGCTTTTTGAAACTTGACCAAATGAAGTAGTTCTAAGTTCTATCTCTATGGTTTGTTTTCTCTTGAAGTACCCCATGCAGAGACTGGCGAAAAACACTTTCGTTTGGAAGGGGTTGCCAAGCTTCCAAAAAACTACTAGTTTGCTGAAATCTCAGCAAACATTTTTTCACCAAATCTGGATGATACTTGGTGGTAATGATCAGTTCACTAATCCCACCTGGCTGCCCAATTTTTATTCTTTTAGGTTGAAGCATTCGTTTTCAGTAACAGTTTGAAATTTTAGGTTTCACTCTGTTTTCTGCTATATAGTTAGATGTGTTTGAACTGTAAATCAAACACGGTTTGTGCTAGCTCCATGAAACTTGACCAAATGAAGTAGTTCTAAGTTCTATCTCTATGGTTTGTGTCCTCTTGAAGTACCCCATGCAGAGACTGGCGAAAAACACTTTCGTTTAAAAGGGGTTGCCAAGCTTCCAAAAAACTAATAGTTTGCTGATCTCAGCAAACATGTTTTCACCATATCTGGATGATATATGGTGGTAATGATCAGTTCACTAATCCCACTTGGCTGCCCAATTTTCATTCTTCTAGGTTGAAGCATTCGTTTCCAGTAACAGTTTGAATTTTTAGGTTTCACTCTGTTTTCTCCTACATAGATAGCTGTGTTTGGAATTCTAAATCAAACACGGTTTTTACTAGCTCCTTGAAACTTGACCAAATGAAGTAGTTCTAAGTTCTATCTCTATGGTTTGTTTCCTCTTGAAGTACCCTATGCAGAGACTGGCGAAAAACACTTTCATTTGAAAGGGGTGGCCAAGCTTCCAAAAAACTACTAGTTTGCTGAAATCTCAGCAAACATTTTTTCACCAAATCTGGATGATACTTGGTGGTAATGATCAGTTCACTAATCCCACTTGGCTGTCCAATTTTTATTCTTCTATCTTGAAGCGTTCGTTTCCAGTAACAGTTTGAATTTTTAGGTTTCACTATGTTTTCTGCTTTATAGTTAGATGTGTTTGAAACTCTAAATCAAACACGGTTTGTGCTAGCTCCATGAAACTTGACCAAATGAAGTAGTTCTAAGTTCTATCTCTATGGTTTGTTTCCTCTTGAAGTACCCCATGCAGAGACTGGCGAAAAACACTTTCGTTTAAAAGGGGTTGCCAAGCTTCCAAAAAACTACTAGTTTGCTGAAATCTCAGCAAACATGTTTTCACCATATCTGGATGATATATGGTGGTAATGATCAGTTCACTAATCCCACTTTCTGCCCAATTTTCATTCTTCTAGGTTGAAGCATTCGTTTCCAGTAACAGTTTGAATTTTTAGGTTTCACTCTGTTTTCTCCTACATAGATAGCTGTGTTTGGAATTCTAAATCAAACACGGTTTTTACTAGCTCCTTGAAACTTGACCAAATGAAGTAGTTCTAAGTTCTATCTCTATGGTTTGTTTCCTCTTGAAGTACCCCATGCAGAGACTGGCGAAAAACACTTTCATTTGAAAGGGGTGGCCAAGCTTCCAAAAAACTACTAGTTTGCTGAAATCTCAGCAAACATTTTTTCACCAAATCTGGATGATACTTGGTGGTAATGATCAGTTCACTAATCCCACTTGGCTGTCCAATTTTTATTCTTCTATCGTGAAGCGTTCGTTTCCAGTAACAGTTTGAATTTTTAGGTTTCACTATGTTTTCTGCTTTATAGTTAGATGTGTTTGAAACTCTAAATCAAACACGGTTTGTGGTAGCTCCTTGAAACTTGACCAAATGAAGTAGTTCTAAGTTCTATCTCTATGGTTTGTTTCCTCTTGAAGTACCCCATGCAGAGACTGTCGAAAAACACTTTCGTTTGAAAGGGGTTGCCAAGCTTCCAAAAAACTACTAGTTTGCTGAAATCTCAGCAAACATTTTTTCACCAAATCTGCATGATACTTGGTGGTAATGATCAGTTCACTAATCCCACTTGGCTGCCCAATTTTTATTCTTCTAGGTTGAAGCATTCGTTTCCAGTAACAGTTTGAATTTTTAGGTTTCACTCTGTTTTCTCCTACATAGATAGCTGTGTTTGGAATTCTAAATCAAACACGGTTTGTGCTAGCTCCATGAAACTTGACCAAATGAAGTAGTTCTAAGTTCTATCTGTATGGTTTGTTTCCTCTTGAAGTACCCCATGCAGAGACTGGCGAAAAGCACTTTCGTTTGAAAGGGGTTGCCAAGCTTCCAAAAATCTACTAGTTTGCTGAAATCTCAGCAAACATTTTTTCACCAAATCTTGATGATACTTGGTGGAAATGATCAGTTCACTAATCCCACTTGGCTGCCCAATTTTTATTCTTCTAGGTTGAAGCATTCGTTTCCAGTAACAGTTTGAATTTTTAGGTTTCACTCTGTTTTCTCCTACATAGATAGCTGTGTTTAGAATTCTAAATCAAACACGGTTTGTGCTAGCTCCTTGAAACTTGACCAAATGAAGTAGTTCTAAGTTCTATCTCTATGGTTTGTTTCTTCTTGAAGTACCCCATGCAGAGCCTGGCGAAACACACTTTCGTTTGAAAGGGGTTGCCAAGCTTCCAAAAAACTACTAGTTTGCTGAAATCTCAGCAAAAATTTTTTCACCAAATCGTGATGATACTTGGTGGTACTGATCAGTTCACTAATCCCACTTGGCTGCCCAATTTTTATTCTTCTAGGTTGAAGCGTTCGTTTCCAGTAACAGATTGCATTTTTAGGTTTCACTCTGTTTTCTGCTATATAGTTAGATGTGTTTGAAACTCTAAATCAAACACGGTTTGTGGTAGCTCCTTGAAACTTGACCAAATGAAGTAGTTCTATGTTCTTTCTCTATGGTTTGTTTCCTCTTGAAATACCCCATGCAGAGACTGTCGAAAAACACTTTCGTTTGAAAGGGGTTGCCAAGCTTCCAAAAAACTACTAGTTCGCTGAAATCTCAGCAAACATTTTTTCACCAAATCTGGATGATACTTGGTGGTAATGATCAGTTCACTAATCCCACTTGGCTGCCCAATTTTCATTCTTCTAGGTTGAAGCATTCGTTTCCAGTAACAGTTTGAATTTTTAGGTTTCACTCTGTTTTCTCCTACATAGATACCTGTGTTTGGAATTCTAAATCAAACACGGTTTGTGCTAGCTTGTTGAAACTTGACCAAATGAAGTAGTTCTAAGTTCTATCTCTATGGTTTGTTTCCTCTTGAAGTACCCCATGCAGAGACTTCGAAAAACACTTTCGTTTGAAAGGGGTTGCCAAGCTTCCAAAATCTACTAGTTTGCTGAAATCTCAGCAAACATTTTTTCACCAAATCTTGATGATACTTGGTGGTAATGATCAGTTCACTAATCCCACTTGGCTGCCCAATTTTCATTCTTCTAGGTTGAAGCATTCGTTTCCAGTAACAGTTTGAATTTTTAGGTTTCACTCTGTTTTCTCCTACAGAGATAGCTGTGTTTTTAATTCTAAATCAAACACGGTTTGTACTACCTCCTTGAAACTTGACAAATGAAGTAGTTCTAAGTTCTATCTCTATGGTTTGTTTCCTCTTGAAGTACCCCATGCAGACACTGGCGAAAAACACTTTCGTTTGAAAGGGGTTGCCAAGCTTCCAAAAAACTACTAGTTTGCTGAAATCTCAGCAAATATTTTTTCACCAAATCTTGATGATACTTGGTGGTAATGATCAGTTCACTAATCCCACTTGGCTGCCATATTTTTTTTCTTCTATGTTGAAGCGTTCGTTTCCAGTAACAGTTTGAATTTTAAGTTTCACTCTGTTTTCTGCTATATAGTAGATGAGTTTGAAACTCTAATTCAAACACGGTTTGTGCTAGCTCCATGAAACTTGACCAAATGAAGTAGTTCTAAGTTCTATCTCTATGGTTTGTTTCCTCTTGAAGTACCGCAAGCAGAGACTGGCGAAAAACACTTTCGTTTGAAAGGGGTTGCCAAGCTTCCAAAAAACTACGAGTTTGCTGAAATCTCAGCAAACATTTTTTCACCAAATCTTGATGATACTTGGTGGTAAAGATCAGTTCACTAATGCCACTTGGCTGCCCAATTTTCATTCTTCTAGGTTGAAGCATTCGTTTCCAGTAACAGTTTGAATTTTTAGGTTTCACTCTGTTTTCTCCTCCATAGATAGCTGTGTGTGGAATTCTAAATCAAACACGTTTTGTGCTAGCTCCTTGAAACTTGACCAAATGAAGTAGTTCTAAGTTCTATCTCTATGGTTTGTTTCCTCTTGAAGTACCCCTTGCAAGGACTGGCAAAAAACACTTAAGGGGTTGCCAAGCTTCCAAAAAACTACTAGTTTGGTGAAATCTCAGCAAACATTTTTTCAACAAATCTTGATGAAACATGGTGGTAATGATCAGTACACTAATCCCACTTGGCTGCCCAATTTTTATTCTTCTAGGTTGAAGCATTCGTTTCCAATAACAGTTTGAATTTTTATTTTTCACTCTGTTTTCTCCTACATAGATACTGTATTTCAATTCTAAATCAAACACGGTTTGTGCTAGCTTTTTGAAACTTGACCAAATGAAATAGTTCTAAGTTCTATCTCTATGGTTTGTTTTCTCTTGAAGTACCCCATGCAGAGACTGGCGAAAAACACTTTCGTTTGAAAGGGGTTGCCAAGCTTCCAAAAAACTACTAGTTTGCTGAAATCTAGGCAAACATTTTTTCACCAAATCTGGATGATACTTGGTGGTAATGATCAGTTAACTAATCCCACTTGGCTGCCCAATTTTCTTTATTCTAGGTTGAAGCATTCGTTTCCAGTAACAGTTTGAATTTTTAGGTTTCACTCTGTTTTCTCCTACATAGATAGCTGTGTTTGGAATTCTAAATCAAACACGGTTTGTACTAGCTCCTTGAAACTTGACCAAATGAAGTAGTTCTAAGTTCTATCTCTATGGTTTGTTACCTCTTGAAGTACCCCATGCAGAGACTGGCGAAAAACACTTTCGTTTGAAAGGGGTTGCCAAGCTTCCAAAAAACTACTAGTTTGCTGAAATCTCAGCAAACATTTTTTCACCAAATCTGGATGATACTTGGTGGTAATGATCAGTTCACTAATCCCACTTGGCTGCCCAATTTTCATTATTCTAGGTTGAAGCATTCGTTTCCAGTAACAGTTTGAATTTTTAGGTTTCACTCTGTTTTCTCCTACATAGATAGCTGTGTTTGGAATTCTAAATCAAACACGGTTTGTGCTAGCTCCTTGAAACTTGACCAAATGAAGTAGTTCTAAGTTCTATCTCTATGGTTTGTTTCCTCTTGAAGTACCCCATGCAGAGACTGGCGAAAAACACTTTCGTTTGAAAGGGTTTGCCAAGCTTCCAAAAAACTACTAGTTTGCTGAAATCTCAGCAAACATTTTTTCACCAAATCTGGATGATACTTGGTGGTAATGATCAGTTCACCTATTCCACTTGGCTGCCATATTTTTTTTCTTCTATGTTGAAGCGTTCGTTTCCAGTAACAGTTTGAATTTTAAGTTTCACTCTGTTTTCTGCTATATAGTTAGATGAGTTTGAAACTGTAATTCAAACACGGTTTATGCTAGCTCCATGAAACTTGACCAAATGAAGTAGTTCTTATTTCTATCTGTATGGTTTGCTTCATCTTGAAGTACCCCATGCAGAGACTGGCGAAAAACACTTTCATTTGAAAGGGGTTGCCAAGCTTCCAAAAAACTACTAGTTTGCTGAAATCTCAGCAAACATTTTTTCACCAAATCTTGATGATACTTGGTGGTAAAGATCAGTTCACTAATGCCACTTGGCTGCCCAATTTTCATTATTCTAGGTTGAAGCATTCGTTTCCAGTAACAGTTTGAATTTTTAGGTTTCACTCTGTTTTCTTCTACATAGATAGCTGTGTGTGGAATTCTAAATCAAACACGTTTTGTGCTAGCTACTTGAAACTTGATCAAATGAAGCAGTTCTAAGTCCTATCTGTATGGTTTGTTTCCTCTTGAAGTACCCCATGTAGAGTGGCAAAAAACACTTTCGTTTGAAAGGGGTTGCCAAGCTTCCAAAAAACTACAAGTTTGCTGAAATCTCTGCAAACATTTTTTCACCAAATCTGGATGATACTTGGTGGTAATGATCATTTCACTAATCCCAATTCGCTGCCCAATTTTTATTCTTCTAGGTTGAAGCATTCGTTTCCAGTAACAGTTTGAATTTTTAGGTGTCACTCTTTTTTCTCCTAAATAGATAGTTGTGTTTGGAATTCTAAATCAAACACGGTTTGTGCTAGCTCCTTGAAACTTGACCAAATGAAGAAGTTGTAAGTTCTATCTTTATGGTTTGTTTCCTCTTGAAGTACCCCATGCAGAGACTGGCGAAACACACTTTTGTTTGAAAGAGGTTGCCAAGCTTCCAAAAAACTACTAGTTTGCTGAAATCTCAGCAAACATTTTTTCACCAAATCTGGATGATTCTTGGTGGTAATGATCAGTCCACTAATCCCACTTGGATGCCCAATTTTCATTCTTCTAGGTTGAAGCATTCGTTTCCAGTAACAGTTTGAATTTTTAGGTTTCACTCTGTTTTCTCCTACATAGATAGCTGTGTTTGGAATTCTAAATCAAACACGTTTTGTGCTAGCTCCTTGAAACTTGACCAAATGAAGTAGTTCTATGTTCTATCTCTATGGTTTGCTTCCTCTTGAAGTACCCCATGCAGAGACTTGCGAAAAACACTTTCGTTTGAAAGGGGTTGCCAAGCTTCCAAAAAAGTACTAGTTTGCTGAAATCTCAGCAAACATTTTTTCACCAAATCTGGATGATACTTGGTGGTAATGATCAGTTCACTAATCCCACTTGGCTGCCCAATTTTTATTCTTCTAGGTTGAAGCATTCGTTTCCAGTAACAGTTTGAATTTTTAGGTTTCTCTCTGTTTTCTGCTATATAGTTAGATGTGTTTGAAACTCTAAATCAAACACGGTTTGTGCTAGCTCCATGAAACTTGACCAAATGAAGTAGTTCTAAGTTCCATCTGTATGGTTTGTTTCCTCTTGAAGTACCCCATGCAGAGACTGGCAAAAACACTTTCGTTTGAAAGGGGTTGCCAAGCTTCCAAAAAACTACTAGTTTCCTGAAATCTCAGCAAACATTTTTTCACCAAATCTGGATGATACTTGGTGGTAATGATCAGGTCACTAATCCCACTTGGCTGCCATATTTTTTTTCTTCTCGGTTGAAGCGTTCGTTTCCAGCAAAAGTTTGAATTTTAAGTTTCACTCTGTTTTCTGCTATATAGTTAGATGAGTTTGAAACTCTATATCAAACACGGTTTGTGCTTGCTCCATGAAACTTGACCAAATGAAGTAGTTCTAAGTTCTATCTGTATGGTTTGTTTCCTCTTGAAGTACCCCATGCAGAGACTGGCGAAAAACACTTTCATTTGAAAGGGGTTGCCAAGCTTCCAAAAAACTACTAGTTTGCTGAAATCTCAGCAAACATTTTTTCACCAAATCTGGATGATACTTGGTGGTAATGATCAGTTCACTAATCCCACTTGGCTGCCCAATTTTCATTCTTCTAGGTTGAAGCATTCGTTTCCAGTAACAGTTTGAATTTTTAGGTTTCACTCTGTTTTCTCCTACATAGATAGCTCTGTTTGGAATTCTAAATCAAACACGGTTTGTGCTAGCTCCTTGAAACTTGACCAAATGAAGTAGTTCTAAGTTCTATCTCTATGGTTTGTTTCCTCTTGAAGTACCCCATGCAGAGACTGGCGAAAAACACTTTCATTTGAAAGGGGTTGCCAAGCTTCCAAAAAACTACTAGTTTGCTGAAATCTCAGCAAACATTTTTTCACCAAATCTGGATGATACTTGGTGGTAATGATCAGTTCACTAATCCCACTTGGCTGCCCAATTTTCATTCTTCTAGGTTGAAGCATTCGTTTCCAGTAACAGTTTGAATTTTTAGGTTTCACTCTGTTTTCTCCTACATAGATAGCTCTGTTTGGAATTCTAAATCAAACACGGTTTGTGCTAGCTCCTTGAAACTTGACCAAATGAAGTAGTTCTAAGTTCTATCTCTATGGTTTGTTTCCTCTTGAAGTACCGCATGCAGAGACTGGTGAAAAACACTTTCATTTGAAAGGGGTTGCCAAGCTTCCAAAAAACTACTGGTTTGCTGAACTCTGAGCAAACATTTTTTCACCAAATCTGGATGATACTTGGTGGTAATGATCAGTACACTAATCCCACTTGGCTGCCCAATTTTTATTCTTCTAGGTTGAAGCGTTCGTTTCCAGTAACAGTTTGAATTTTTAGGTTTCACTCTGTTTTCTGCTATATAGTTAGATGTGTTTGAAACTCTAAATCAAACACGGTTTTTGCTAGCTCCATGAAACTTGACCAAATGAAGTAGTTCTAAGTTCTATCTGTATGGTTTGTTTCCTCTTGAAGTACCCCATGCAGAGACTGGCGAAAAACACTTTCGTTTGAAAGGGGTTGCCAAGCTTCGAAAAACTACTAGTTTGCTGAAATCTCAGCAATCATTTTTTCACCAAATCTGGATGATACTTGGTGGTAATGATCAGTTCACTAATCCCACTTGGCTGCCCAATTTTCATTTTTCTAGGTTGAAGCATTCATTTCCAGTAACAGTTTGAATTTTTAGGTTTCACTCTGTTTTCTCCTACATAGATAGCTGTGTTTGGAATTCTAAATCAAACACGGTTTGTGCTAGCTCCTTGAAACTTGACCAAATGAAGTAGTCTAAGTTCTATCTCTATGGTTTGTTTCCTCTTGAAGTACCCCATGCAGAGACTGGCGAAAAACACTTTCGTTTGAAAGGGGTTGCCAAGCTTCCAAAAAACTACTAGTTTGCTGAAATCTCAGCAAACTATTTCTCCCCAAATCTGGATGATACTTGGTGGTAATGATCAGTTCACTAATCCCACTTGGCTGCCCAATTTTTATTCTTCTAGGTTGAAGCGTTCGTTTCCAGCAAAAGTTGGAATTTTAAGTTTCACTCTGTTTTCTGCTATATAGTTAGATGAGTTTGAAACTCTAAATCAAACACGGTTTGTGCTAGCTCCATGAAACTTGACCAAATAAAGTAGTTCTAAGTTCTATCTCTATGTTTTGTTTCCTCTTGAAGTACCCCATGCAGAGACTGGTGAAAAACACTTTCATTTGAAAGGGGTTGCCAACCTTCCAAAAAACTACTAGTTTGCTGAAATCTCAGCAAACATTTTTTCACCAAATCTGGATGATACTTGGTGGTAATGATCAATTCACTAATCCCATTCTAGGTTGAAGCATTCGTTTCCAGTAACAGTTTGAATTTTTAGGTTTCACTCTGTTTTCTCCTACATAGATAGCTGTGTTAGGAATTCTAAATCAAACACGTTTGTGCTAGCTCCTTGAAACTTGACCAAATGAAGTAGTTCTAAGTTCTATCTCTATGGTTTGTTTCCTCTTGAAATACCAAATGCAGAGACTGGCGAAAAACACTTTCATTTGAAAGGGGCTGCCAAGCTTCCAAAAAACTACTGGTTTGCTGAAATCTCAGCAAACATTTTTTCACCAAATCTTGATGATACTTGGTGGTAATGATCAGTTCACTAATCCCACTTGGCTGCCCAATTTTTATTCTTCTAGGTTGAAGCATTCGTTTCCAGTAACAGTTTGAAATTTTAGGTTTCACTCTGTTTTCTGCTATATAGTTAGATGTGTTTGAAACTCTAAATCAAACACGGTTTGTGCTAGCTCCATGAAACTTGACCAAATGAAGTAGTTCTAAGTTCTATCTCTATGGTTTGTTTCCTCTTGACGTACCCCATGAAGAGACTGGCGAAAAAAACTTTCTTTT
The DNA here is from genome assembly GCF_048772815.1 of Callospermophilus lateralis. Classification (NCBI taxonomy): domain Eukaryota; kingdom Metazoa; phylum Chordata; class Mammalia; order Rodentia; family Sciuridae; genus Callospermophilus; species Callospermophilus lateralis. Next base: position 31,465 of record NW_027514263.1, read on the forward strand.
GAAAGGGGTTTCCAAGCTTCCAAAAAACTACTAGTTTGCTGAAATCACAGCAAACATTTTTTCACCATATCTGGATGATACTTGGTGGTAATGATCAGTTCACTAATTCCACTTGGCTGCCAAATTTTCATTCTTCTAGGTTGAAGCATTCGTTTCCAGTAACAGTTTGAATTTTTAGGTTTCACTCTGTTTTCTCCTACATAGATAGCTCTGTTTGGAATTCTAAATCAAACACGGTTTGTGATAGCTCCTTGAAACTTGACCAAATGAAGTAGTTCTAAGTTCTATCTCTATGGTTTGTTTCCTCTTGAAGTACCCCATGCAGAGACTGGCGATACACACTTTCGTTTGAAAGGGGTTGCCAAGCTTCCAAAAAACTACTAGTTTGCTGAAATCTCAGCAAACATTTTTTCACCAAATCTTGATGATACTTGGTGGTAATGATCAGTTCACTAATCCCACTTGGCTGCCATATTTTTTTTCTTCTAGGTTGAAGCGTTCGTTTCCAGCAAAAGTTTGAATTTTAAGTTTCACTCTGTTTTCTGCTATATAGTTAGATGAGTTTGAAACTCTAAATCAAACACGGTTTGTGCTAGCTCCATGAAAATTGACCAAATGAAGTAGTTCTAAGTTCTATCTGTATGGTTTGTTTCCTCTTGATGTACCCCATGCAGAGACTGGCGAAAAACACATTCATTTGAAAGGGGTTGCCAAGCTTCCAAAAAACTACTAGTTTGCTGAAATCTCATCAAACATTTTTTCACGAAATCTGGATGATACTTGGTGGTAATGATCAGTTCACTAATCCCACTTGGCTGCCCAATTTTCATTCTTCTAGATTGAAGCATTCGTTTCCAGTAACAGTTTGAATTTTTAGGTTTCACTCTGTTTTCTCCTACATAGATAGCTGTGTTTGGAATTCTAAATCAAACACGGTTTGTGCTAGCTCCTTGAAACTTGACCAAATGAAGTAGTTCTAAGTTCTATCTCTATGGTTTGTTTCCTCTTGAAGTACCGCATGCAGAGACTGGCGAAAAACACTTTCATTTGAAAGGGGTTGCCAAGCTTCCAAAAAACTACTGGTTTGCTGAAATCTCAGCAAACATTTTTTCACCAAATCTTGATGATACTTGGTGGTAATGATGAGTACACTAATCCCACTTGGCTGCCCAATTTTTATTCTTCTAGGTCGAAGCGTTCGTTTCCAGTAACAGTTTGAATTTTTAGGTTTCACTCTGTTTTCTGCTATATAGTTAGATGTGTTTGAAACACTAAATCAAACACGGTTTGTGCTACCTCCATGAAACTTGACCAAATGAAGTAGTTCTAAGTTCTATCTGTATGGTTTGTTTCCTCTTGAAGTACCCCATGCAGAGACTGGCGAAAAACACTTTCGTTTGATAGGGGTTGCCAAGCTTACAAAAAACTACTAGTTTGCTGAAATCTCAGCAAACATTTTTTCACCAAATCTTGATGATACTTGGTGGTAATGATCAGTTCACTAATTCCACTTGGCTGCCATATTTTTTTTCTTTAGGTTGAAGCGTTCGTTTCCAGCAAAAGATTGAATTTTAAGTTTCACTCTGTTTTCTGCTATATAGTTAGATGAGTTTGAAACTCTAAATCAAACACGGATTGTGCTAGCTCCATGAAACTTGAAAAATGAAGTAGTTCTAAGTTCTATCTGTATGGTTTGTTTCCTCTTGAAGTACCCCATGCAGAGACTGGCGAAAAACACTTTCATTTGAAAGGGGTTGCCAAGCTTCCAAAAAACTACTAGTTTGCTGAAATCACAGCAAACATTTTTTCACCAAATCTGGATGATACTTGGTGGTAATGATCAATTCACTAATCCCACTTGGCTGCCCAATTTTCATTCTTCTAGGTTGAAGCATTCGTTTCCAGTAACAGTTTGAATTTTTAGGTTTCACTCTGTTTTCTGCTATATAGTTAGATGTGTTTGAAACTCTAAATCAAACACGGTTTGTGCTAGTTCCATGAAACTTGACCAAATGAAGTAGTTCTAAGTTCTATCTGTATGGTTTGTTTCCTCTTGAAGTACCCCATGCAGAGACTGGCGAAAAACACTTTCGTTTGAAAGGGGATGCCAAGCTTCCAAAAAACTACTAGTTTGCTGAAATCTCAGCAAACATTTTTTCACCATATCTGGATGATACTTGGTGGTAATGATCAGTTCACTAATCCCACTTGGCTGCCCAATTTTCATTCTTCTAGGTTGAAGCATTCGTTTCCAGTAACAGTTTGAATTTTTAGGTTTCACTCTGTTTTCTACTACATAGATAGCTCTGTTTGGAATTCTAAATCAAACACGGTTTGTGCTAGCTCCTTGACTTGACCAAATGAAGTAGTTCTAAGTTCTATCTCTATGGTTTGTTTCCTCTTGAAGTACCCCATGCAGAGACTGGCGAAACACACTTTTGTTTGAAAGGGGTTGCCAAGCTTCCAAAAAACTACTAGTTTGCTGAAATCTCAGCAAACATTTTTTCACCAAATATTGATGATAATTGGTGGTAATGATCAGTTCACTAATCCCACTTGGCTGCCATATTTTTTTTCTTCTAGGTTGAAGCGTTCGTTTCCAGCAAAAGTTTGAATTTTAAGTTTCACTCTGTTTTCTGCTATATAGTTAGATGAGTTTGAAACTCTAAATCAAACACGGTTTGTGCTAGCTCCATGAAACTTGACCAAATGAAGTAGTTCTAAGTTCTATCTGTAGGGTTTGTTTCCTCTTGAAGTACCCCATGCAGAGACTGGCGAAAAACACTTTCATTTGAAAGGGGTTGCCAAGCTTCCAAAAAACTACTAGTTTGCTGAAATCTCAGGAAACATTTTTTCACCAAATCTGGATGATACTTGGTGGTAATGATCAGTTCACTAATCCCACTTGGCTGCCCAATTTTCAATCTTCTAGGTTGAAGCATTCGTTTCCAGTAACAGTTTGAATTTTTAGGTTTCACTCTGTTTTCTCCTACATAGATAGCTGTGTTTGGAATTCTAAATCAAACACGGTTTGTGCTAGCTCCTTGAAACTTGACCAAATGAAGTAGTTCTAAGTTCTATCTCTATGGTTTGTTTCCTCTTGAAGTACCCCATGCAGAGACTGGCGAAAAACACTTTCATTTGAAAGGGGCTGCCAAGCTTCCAAAAAACTACTGGTTTGCTGAAATCTCAGCAAACATTTTTTCAACAAATCTTGATGATACTTGGTGGTAATGATCAGTACACTAATCCCACTTGGCTGCCCAATTTTTATTCTTCTAGGTAGAAGCGTTTGTTTCCAGTAACAGTTTGAATTTTTAGGTTTCACTCTGTTTTCTGCTATATAGTTAGATGTGTTTGAAACTCTAAATCAAACACGGTTTTTGCTAGCTCCATGAAACTTGACCAAATGAAGTAGTTCTAAGTTCTATCTGTATGGTTTGTTTCCTCTTGAAGTACCCCATGCAGAGACTGGCGAAACACACTTTCGTTTGAAAGGCTTTGCCAAGCTTCCAAAAAACTACTAGTTTGCTGAAATCTCAGCAAACATTTTTTCACCAAATCTGGATGATACTTGGTAGTAATGATCAGTTCACTAATCCCACTTGGCTGCCCAATTTTCATTCTTCTAGGTTGAAGCATTCGTTTCCAGTAACAGTTTGAATTTTTAGGTTTCACTCTGTTTTCTCCTACATAGATAGGTGTGTTTGGAATTCTAAGTCGAACACGGTTTGTGCTAGCTCCTTGAAACTTGACCAAATGAAGTAGTTCTAAGTTCTATTTCTATGGTTTGTTTCCTCTTGAGGTACCCCATGCAGAGACTGGCGAAAAACACTTTCGTTTGAAAGGGGTTGCCAAGCTTCCAAAAAACTACTAGTTTGCTGAAATCTCAGCAAACATTTTTTCACCAAATCTGGATGATACTTGGTGGTAATGATCAGTTCACTAATCCCACTTGGCTGCCATATTTTTATTCTTCTAGGTTGAAGCATTCGTTTCCAGTAACAGTTTGAATTTTTAGGTTTCAATCTGTTTTCTGCTATATAGTTAGATGTGTTTGAAACTCTAAATCAAACACGGTTTGTGCTAGCTCCATGAAACTTGACCAAATGAAGTAGTTCTAAGTTCTATCTCTATGGTTTGTTTCCTCTTGAAGTACCCCATGCAGAGACTGGGGAAAAACACTTTCGTTTGAAAGGGGTTGCCAAGCTTCCAAAAAACTACTAGTTTGCTGAAATCTCAGCAAACATTTTTTCACCATATCTGGATGATACTTGGTGGTAATGATCAGTTCACTAATTCCACTTGCTGCCCAATTTTCATTCTTCTAGGTTGAAGCATTCGTTTCCAGTAACAGTTTGAATTTTTAGGTTTCACTCTGTTTTCTCCTACATAGATAGCTCTGTTTGGAATTCTAAATCAAACACGGTTTGTGCTAGCTCCTTGAAACTTGACCAAATGAAGTAGTTCTAAGCTCTGTCTCTATGGTTTGTTTAAACTTGAAGTTCCCCATGCAGAGACTGGCGAAAAACACTTTCGTTTGAAAGGGGTTGCCAAGCTTCCAAAAAACTACTAGTTTGCTGAAATCTCAGCAAACATTTTTTCACCAAATCTTGATGATACTTGGTGGTAATGATCAGTTCACTAATCCCACTTGGCTGCCATATTTTTTTTCTTCTTGGTTGAAGCGTTCTTTTCCAGCAAAAGTTTGAATTTTAAGTTTCACTCTGTTTTCTGTTGTATAGTTAGATGTGTTTGAAACTCTAAATCAAACACGGTTTGTGCTAGCTCCATGAAACTTGACCAAATGAAGTAGTTCTAAGTTCTATCTGTATGGTTTTTTTCCTCTTGAAGTACCCCATGCAGAGACTGGCGAAAAACACTTTCATTTGAAAGGGGTTGCCAAGCTTCCAAAAAACTACTAGTTTGCTGAAATCTCAGCAAACATTTTTTCACCAAATCTGGATGATACTTGGTGGTAATGATCAGTTCACTAATCCCACTTGGCTGCCCAATTTTCATTCTTCTAGGTTGAAGCATTCGTTTCCAGTAACAGTTTGAATTTTTAGGTTTCACTCTGTTTTCTCCTACATAGATAGCTGTGTTTGGAATTCTAAATCAAACACGGTTTGTGCTAGCTCCTTGAAACTTGACCAAATGATGTAGTTCTAAGTTCTATCTCTATGGTTTGTTTCCTCTTGAAGTACCCCATGCAGAGACTGGCGAAAAACACTTTCGTTTGAAAGGGGTTGCCAAGCTTCCAAAAAACTACTAGTTTGCTGAAATCTCAGCAAACATTTTTTCACCAAATCTGGATGATACTTGGTGGTAATGATCAGTTCACTAATCCCACTTGGCTGCCCAATTTTCATTCTTCTAGGTTGAAGCATTCATTTCCAGTAACAGTTTGAATTTTTAGGTTTCACTCTGTTTTCTCCTACATAGATAGCTGTGTTTGGAATTCTAAATCAAACACGGTTTGTGCTAGCTCCTTGATACTTGACCAAATGAAGTAGTTCTAAGTTCTATCACTATGGTTTGTTTCCTCTTGAAGTACCCCATGCAGAGACTGGCGAAAAACACTTTCGTTTGAAAGGGGTTGCCAAGCTTCCAAAAAACTACTAGTTTGCTGAAATCTCAGCAAACTATTTTTCACCAAATCTGGATGATACTTGGTGGTAATGATCAGTTCACTAACCCCACTTGGCTGCCATATTTTTATTCTTCTAGGTTGAAGCATTCGTTTCCAGTAACAGTTTGAAATTTTAGGTTTCACTCTGTTTTCTGCTATATAGTTAGATGTGTTTGAAACTCTAAATCAAACACGGTTTGTGCTAGCTCCATGAAACTTGACCAAATGAAGTAGTTCTAAGTTCTATCTCTATGGTTTGTTTCCTCTTGAAGTACCCCATGCAGAGACTGGAGAAAAACACTTTCGTTTGAAAGGGGTTGCCAACCTTCCAAAAAACTACTAGTTTGCTGAAATCTCAGCAAACATTTTTTCACCAAATCTGGATGATACTTGGTGGTAATGATCAGTTCACTAATCCCACTTGGCTGCCCAATTTTCATTCTTCTAGGTTGAAGCATTCGTTTTCAGTAACAGTTTGAATTTTTAGGTTTCACTCTGTTTTCTCCTACATAGATAGCTCTGTTTGGAATTCTAAATCAAACACGGTTTGTGCTAGCTCCTTGAAACTTGACCAAATGAAGTAGTTCTAAGTTCTATCTTTATAGTTTGCTTCCTCTTGAAGTACCGCATGCAGAGACTGACGAAAAACACTTTCGTTTTTATGGGGTTGCCAAGCTTCCAAAAAACTACTAGTTTGCTGAAATCTCAGCAAACATGTTTTCACCAAATCTGGATGATACTTGGTGGTAATGATCAGTTCAATAATCCCACTTGGCTGCCCAGTTTTTATTCTTCTAGTTTGAAGCAGTCGTTTCCAGTAACAGTTTGAATTTTTAGGTTTAACTCTGTTTTCTGCTATATAGTTAGATGTGTTTGAAACTCCAAATCAAACACGGTTTGTGCTAGCTCCATGAAACTTGACCAAATGAAGTAGTTCTAAGTTCTATCTGTATGGTTTGTTTTCTCTTGAAGTACCCCATGCAGAGACTGGCGAAACACACTTTCGTTTGAAAGAAGTTGCCAAGCTTCCAAAAAACTACTGGTATGCTGAAATCTCAGCAAACATTTTTTCACCAAATCTTGAGGATACTTGGTGGTAATGATCAGTACACTAATCCCACTTGGCTGCCCAATTTTTATTCTTCTAGGTTGAAGCGTTCGTTTCCAGTAACAGTTTGAATTTTTAGGTTTCACTCTGTTTTCTGCTATATAGTTAGATGTGTTTGAAACTCTAAATCAAACACGGTTTTTGCTAGCTCCATGAAACTTGACCAAATGAACTAGTTCTAAGTTCTATCTGTATGGTTTGTTTCCTCTTGAAGTACCCCATGCAGAGACTGGCGAAAAACACTTTTGTTTGAAAGGGGTTGCCAAGCTTCCAAAAAACCACTAGTTTGCTGAAATCTCAGCAAACATTTTTTCACCAAATCTGGATGATACTTGGTGGTAATGATCAGTTCACTAATCCCACTTGGCTGCCCAATTTTCATTCTTCTAGGTTGAAGCATTCATTTCCAGTAACAGTTTGAATTTTTAGGTTTCACTCTGTTTTCTCCTACATAGATAGCTGTGTTTGGAATTCTAAATCAAACATGGTTTGTGCTAGCTCCTTGAAACTTGACCAAATGAAGTAGTTCTAAGTTCTATCTCTATGGTTTGTTTCCTCTTGAAGTACCCCATGCAGAGACTGGCGAAAAACACTTTCGTTTGAAAGGGGTTGCCAAGCTTCCAAAAATCTACTAGTTTGCTGAAATCTCAGCAAACTATTTTTCACCAAATCTGGATGATACCTGGTGGTAATGATCAGTTCACTAATCCCACATGGCTGCCCAATTTTTATTCTTCTATGTTGAAGCATTCGTTTCCAGTAACAGTTTGAAATTTTAGGTTTCACTCTGTTTTCTGCTATATAGTTAGATGTGTTTGAAACTCTAAATCAAACACGGTTTGTGCTAGCTCCATGAAACTTGACCAAATGAAGTAGTTCTAAGTTCTATCTCTATGGATTGTTTCCTCTTGAAGTATCCCATGCAGAGACTGGCGAAAAACACTTTCGTTTGAAAGGGGTTGCCAAGCTTCCAAAAAACTACTAGTTTGCTGAAATCTCAGCAAACATTTTTTCACCATATCTGGATGATACTTGGTGGTAATGATCAGTTCACTAATCCCACTTGGCTGCCCAATTTTCATTCTTCTAGGTTGAAGCATTCGTTTCCAGTAACAGTTTGAATTTTTAGGTTTCACTCTGTTTTCTCCTACATAGATAGCTCTGTTTGGAATCCCAATTCAAACACGGTTTGTGCTAGCTCCTTGAAACTTGACCAAATGAAGTAGTTCTAAGTTCTATCTCTATGGTTTGTTTCCTCTTGAAGTACCCCATGCAGAGACTGGCGAAACACACTTTCGTTTGAAAGGGGTTGCCAAGCTTCCAATAAACTACTAGTTTGCTGAAATCTCAGCAAACATTTTTTCACCAAATCTTGATGATACTTGGTGGTAATGATCAGTTCACTAATCCCACTTGGCTGCCATATTTTTTTTCTTCTAGGTTGAAGCGTTCGTTTCCATAAAAGTTTGAATTTTAAGTTTCACTCTGTTTTCTGCTATATAGTTAGATGAGTTTGAAACTCTAAATCAAACACGGTTTGTGCTAGCTCCATGAAACTTGACCAAATGAAGTAGTTCTAAGTTCTATCTGTAGGGTTTGTTTCCTCTTGAAGTACCCCATGCAGAGACTGGCGAAAAACACTTTCATTTGAAAGGGGTTGCCAAGCTTCCAAAAAACTACTGGTTTGCTGAAATCTCAGCAAACATTTTTTAACCAAATCTTGATGATACTTGGTGGTAATAATCAGTACACTAATCCCACTTGGCTGCCCAATTTTTATTCTTCTAGGTTGAAGCGTTCGTTTCCAGTAACAGTTTGAATTTTTAGGTTTCACTCTGTTTTCTGCTATATAGTTAGATGTGTTTGAAACTCTAAATCAAACACGGTTTTTGCTAGCTCCATGAAACTTGACCAAATGAACTAGTTCTAAGTTCTATCTGTATGGTTTGTTTCCTCTTGAAGTACCCCATGCAGAGACTGGCGAAAAACACTTTTGTTTGAAAGGGGTTGCCAAGCTTCCAAAAAACTACTAGTTTGCTGAAATCTCAGCAAACATTTTTTCACCAAATCTGGATGATACGTGGTGGTAATGATCAGTTCACTAATCCCACTTGGATGCCCAATTTTCATTCTTCTAGGTGGAAGCATTCGTTTCCAGTAACAGTTTGAATTTTTAGGTTTCACTTTGTTTTCTCCTACATAGATAGCTGTGTTTGGAATTCTAAGTCAAACACGGTTTGTGCTAGCTCCTTGAAACTTGACCAAATGAAGTAGTTCTAAGTTCTATTTCTATTGTTTGTTTCCTCTTGAAGTACCCCATGCAGAGACTGGCGAAAAACACTTTCGTTTGAAAGGGGTTGCCAAGCTTCCAAAAAACTACTAGTTTGCTGAAAACTCCGCAAACATTTTTTCACCAAATCTTGATGATACTTGGTGGTAATGATCAGTACACTAATCCCACTTGGCTGCCCAATTTTTATTCTTCTAGGTTGAAGCGTTCGTTTCCAGTAACAGTTTGAATTTTTAGGTTTCACTCTGTTTTCTCCTACATAGATAGCTGTGTTTGGAATTCTACATCAAACACGGTTTGTGCTAGCTCCTTGAAACTTGACCAAATGAAGTAGTTCTAAGTCCTATCTGTATGGTTTGTTTCCTCTTGAAGTACCCCATGCAGAGACTGGCGAAAAACACTTTCGTTTGAAAGGGGTTTCCAAGCTTCCAAAAAACTACTAGTTTGCTGAAATCTCAGCAAACATTTTTTCACCAAATCTGGTGATACTTGGTGGTAATGATCAGTTCACTAATCCCACTTGGCTGCCCAATTTTTATTCTTCTAGGTTGAAGCGTTCGTTTCCAGTAACAGTTTGAATTTTTAGGTTTCACTCTGTTTTCTCCTACAGAGATAGGTGTGTTTGGAATTCTAAATCAAACACGGTTTGTGCTAGCTCCTTGAAACTTGACCAAATGAAGTAGTTCTAAGTTCTATCTCTATGGTTTGTTTCCTCTTGAAGTACCCCATGCAGAGACTGGCGAAAAACACTTTCGTTTGAAAGCGGTTGCCAAGCTTCCAAAAAACTACTAGTTTGCTGAAATCTCAGCAAACATTTTTTTACCAAATCTTGATGATACTTGGTGGTAATGATCAGTTCACTAATCCCACTTGGAGGCCCAATTTTTATTCTTCTAGGTTGAAGCGTTCGTTTCCAGTAACAGTTTGAATTTTTAGGTTTCACTCTGTTTTCTGCTATATAGTTAGATGTGTTTGAAACTCTAAATCAAACAAGGTTTGTGCTATCTTTTTGAAACTTGATCAAATGAAGTAGTTCTAAGTTCTATCTCTATGGTTTGTTTTCTCCTGAAATACCCCATGTAGAGACTGGTGAAAAACACTTTCGTTTCAAAAAGGTTTCCAAGCTTCCAAAAAACTACTAGTTTGCTGAAATCTCAGCAAACATTTTTTCACCAAATCTGGATGATACTTGGTGGTAATGATCAGTTCACTAATCCCACTTGGCTGCCCAATTTTTATTCGTCTAGGTTGAAGAATTCGTTTCCAGTAACAGTTTGAATTTTTAGGTTTCTCTCTGTTTTCTCCTACATAGATAGCTGTGTTTGGAATTCTACATCAAACACGGTTTGTGCTAGCTCCTTGAAACTTGACCAAATGAAGTAGTTCTAAGTTCTATCTCTATGGTTTGCTTCCTCTTGAAGTACCCCATGCAGAGACTGGCGAAAAACACTTTCGTTTGAAAGGGGTTGCCAAGCTTCCAAAAAACTACTAGTTTGCTGAAATCTCAGCAAACATGTTTTCACCAAATCTGGATGATACTTGGTGGTAATGATCAGTTCACTAATCCCACTTGGCTGCCCAATTTTTATTCTTCTAGGTTGAAGCATTCGTTTCCAGTAACAGTTTGAAATTTTAGGTTTCACTCTGTTTTCTGCTATATAGTTAGATGTGTTTGAAACTCTAAATCAAACACGGTTTCTGCTAGTTCCATGAAAGTTGACCAAATGAAGTAGTTCTAAGTTCTATCTGTATGGTTTCTTTCCTCTTGAAGTACCCCATGCAGAGACTGGCGAAAAAAACTTTCGTTTGAAAGGGGATGCCAAGCTTCCAAAAAACTACTAGTTTGCTGAAATCTCAGCAAATATTTTTTCACCAAATCTTGATGATACTTGGTGGTAATGATGAGTTCACTAATCCCACTTCTCTTCCCAAATTTTATTCTTCTAGGTTGAAGCATTCGTTTCCAGTAACAGTTTGAATTTTTAGGTTTCACTCTGTTTTCTCCTACATAGTTAGCTGTGTTTGGAATTCTAAATCAAACACGGTTTGTGCTAGCTCCTTGAAACTTGACCAAATGAAGTAGTTCTAAGTCCTATCTGTATGGATTATTTCCTCTTGAAGTACCCCATGCAGAAACTGGCGAAAAACACTTTCGTTTGAAAGGGGTTGCCAAGCTTCCAAAAAACTACTAGTTTGCTGAAATCTCAGCAAACATTTTTTCACCAAATCTGGATGATACTTGGTGGTAATGATCAGTTCACTAATCCCACTTGGCTGCCCAGTTTTTATTCTTCTAGGTTGAAGCATTCGTTTCCAGTAACAGTTTGAATTTTTAGTTTTCACTATGTTTTCTGCTATATAGTTAGATGTGTTTGAAACTCTAAATCAAACACGGTTTGTGCTAGCTCCATGAAACTTGACCAAATGAAGTAGTTCTAAGTTCTATCTGTATGGTTTGTTTTCTCTTGAAGTACCCCATGCAGAGACTGGCGAAACACACTTTCGTTTGAAAGAAGTTGCCAAGCTTCCAAAAAAATACTGGTATGCTGAAATCTCAGCAAACATTTTTTCACCAAATCTTGATGATACTTGGTGGTAATGATCAGTACACTAATCCCACTTGGCTGCCCAATTTTTATTCTTCTAGGTTGAAGCGTTCATTTCCAGTAACAGTTTGAATTTTTAGGTTTCACTCTGTTTTCTGCTATATAGTTAGATGTGTTTGAAACTCTAAATCAAACACGGTATTTGCTACCTCCATGAAACTTGACCAAATGAAGTAGTTCTAAGTTCTATCTCTATGGTTTGTTTCCTCTTGAAGTACCCCATGCAGAGACTGGCGAAACACACTTTCGTTTGAAAGGGGTTGCCAAGCTTCCAAAAAACTACTAGTTTGCTGAAATCTCAGCAAACATTTTTTCACCAAATCTTGATGATACTTGGTGGTAATGATCATTTCACTAATCCCACTTGGCTGCCATATTTTTTTTCTTCTAGGTTGAAGCGTTCGTTTCCAAAAAAGTTTGAATTTTAAGTTTCACTCTGTTTTCTGCTATATAGTTAGATGAGTTTGAAACTCTAAATCAAACACGGTTTGTGCTAGCTCCATGAAACTTGACCAAATGAAGTAGTTCTAAGTTCTATCTGTAGGGTTTGTTTCCTCTTGAAGTACCCCATGCAGAGACTGGCGAAAAACACTTTCATTTGAAAGGGGTTGCCAAGCTTCCAAAAAACTACTGGTTTGCTGAAATCTCAGCAAACATTTTTTAACCAAATCTTGATGATACTTGGTGGTAATGATCAGTACACTAATCCCACTTGGCTGCCCAATTTTTATTCTTCTAGGTTGAAGCGTTCGTTTCCAGTAACAGTTTGAATTTTTAGATTTCACTCAGTTTTCTGCTATATAGTTAGATGTGTTTGAAACTCTAAATCAAACACGGTTTTTGCTAGCTCCATGAAACTTGACCAAATGAACTAGTTCTAAGTTCTATCTGTATGGTTTGTTTCCTCTTGAAGTACCCCATGCAGAGACTGGCGAAAAACACTTTCGTTTGAAAGGGGTTGCCAAGCTTCCAAAAAACTACTAGTTTGCTGAAATCTCAGCAAACATTTTTTCACCAAATCTGGATGATACTTGGTGGTAGTGATCAGTTCACTAATCCCACTTGGATGCCCAATTTTCATTCTTCTAGGTTGAAGCATTCGTTTCCAGTAACAGTTTGAATTTTTAGGTTTCACTTTGTTTTCTCCTACATAGATAGCTGTGTTTGGAATTCTAAGTCAAACACGGTTTGTGCTAGCTCCTTGAAACTTGACCAAATGAAGTAGTTCTAAGTTCTATTTCTATTGTTTGTTTCCTCTTGAAGTACCCCATGCAGAGACTGGCGAAAAACACTTTCGTTTGAAAGGGGTTGCCAAGCTTCCAAAAAACTACTAGTTTGCTGAAAACTCCGCAAACATTTTTTCACCAAATCTTGATGATACTTGGTGGTAATGATCAGTACACTAATCCCACTTGGCTGCCCAATTTTTATTCTTCTAGGTTGAAGAGTTCGTTTCCAGTAACAGTTTGAATTTTTAGGTTTCACTCTGTTTTCTCCTACATAGATAGCTGTGTTTGGAATTCTAAATCAAACACGGTTTGTGCTAGCTCCTTGAAACTTGACCAAATGAAGTAGTTCTAATTTCTATCTCTATGGTTTGTTTCCTCTTGAAGTACCCCGTGCAGAGACTGGCGAAAAACACTTTCGTTTGAAAGGGGTTGCCAAGTTTCCAAAAAACTACTAGTTTGCTGAAATCTCAGCAAACATTTTTTCACCAAATCTTGATGATACTTGGTGGTAATGATCAGTTCACTACTCCCACTTGGCTCCCCAATTTTCATTCTTCTAGGTTGAAGCATTTGTTTCCAGTAACAGTTTGAATTTTTAGGTTTCATTCTGTTTTCTGCTATATAGTTAGATGTGTTTGAAACTCTAAATCAAACACGGTTTGTGCTAGCTCTTTGAAACTTGACCAAATGAAGTAGTTCTAAGTTCTATCTCTATGGTTTGTTTCCTCATGAAGTACCCCATGCAGAGACTGGCGAAACACACTTTCGTTTGAAAGGGGTTGCCAAGCTTCCAAAAAACTACTAGTTTGCTGAAATCCCAGCAAACATTTTTTCACCAAATCTAGATGATATTTGGTGGTAATGATCAGTTCACTAATCCCACTTGGCTGCCCAATTTTTATTCTTCTAGGTTGAAGCGTTCGTTTCCAGTAACAGTTTGAATTTTTAGGTTTCACTCTGTTTTCTCCTACATAGATAGCTGTGTTTGGAATTCTACATCAAACACGGTTTGTGCTAGCTCCTTGAAACTTGACCAAATGAAGTAGTTCTAAGTCCTATCTGTATGGTTTGTTTCCTCTTGACGTACCCCATGCAGAGACTGGCGAAAAACACTTTCGTTTGAAAGGGGTTTCCAAGCTTCCAAAAAACTACTAGTTTGCTGAAATCTCAGCAAACATTTTTTCACCAAATCTGGATGATACTTGGTGGTAATGATCAGTTCACTAATCCCACTTGGCTGCCCAATTTTTATTCTTCTAGGTTGAAGCGTTCGTTTCCAGTAACAGTTTGAATTTTTAGGTTTCACTCTGTTTTCTCCTACAGAGATAGGTGTGTTTGGAATTCTAAGTCAAACACGGTTTGTGCTAGCTCCTTGAAACTTGACCAAATGAAGTAGTTCTAAGTTCTATCTCTATGGTTAGTTTCCTCTTGAAGTACCCCATGCAGAGACTGGCGAAAAACACTTTCGTTTGAAAGCGGTTGCAAAGCTTCCAAAAAACTACTAGTTTGCTGAAATCTCAGCAAACATTTTTTTACCAAATCTTGATGATACTTGGTGGTAATGATCAGTTCACTAATCCCACTTGGATGCCCAATTTTTATTCTTCTAGGTTGAAGCGTTCGTTTCCAGTAACAGTTTGAATTTTTAGGTTTCACTCTGTTTTCTGCTATATAGTTAGATGTGTTTGAAACTCTAAATCAAACAAGGTTTGTGCTATCTTTTTGAAACTTGATCAAATGAAGTAGTTCTAAGTTCTATCTCTATGGTTTGTTTTCTCCTGAAATACCCCATGTAGAGACTGGCGAAAAACACTTTCGTTTCAAAGGGGTTTCCAAGCTTCCAAAAAACTACTAGTTTGCTGAAATCTCAGCAAACATTTTTTCACCAAATCTGGATGATACTTGGTGGTAATGATCAGTTCACTAATCCCACTTGGCTGCCCAATTTTTATTCGTCTAGGTTGAAGAATTCGTTTCCAGTAACAGTTTGAATTTTTAGGTTTCTCTCTGTTTTCTCCTACATAGATAGCTGTGTTTGGAATTCTACATCAAACACGGTTTGTGCTAGCTCCTTGAAACTTGACCAAATGAAGTAGTTCTAAGTTCTATCTCTATGGTTTGCTTCCTCTTGAAGTACCCCATGCAGAGACTGGCGAAAAACACTTTCGTTTGAAAGGGGTTGCCAAGCTTCCAAAAAACTACTAGTATGCTGAAATCTCAGCAAACATGTTTTCACCAAATATGGATGATACTTGGTGGTAATGATCAGTTCACTAATCCCACTTGGCTGCCCAATTTTTATTCTTCTAGGTTGAAGCATTCGTTTCCAGTAACAGTTTGAAATTTTAGGTTTCACTCTGTTTTCTGCTATATAGTTAGATGTGTTTGAAACTCTAAATCAAACACGGTTTCTGCTAGTTCCATGAAACTTGACCAAATGAAGTAGTTCTAAGTTCTATCTGTATGGTTGTTTCCTCTTGAAGTACCCCATGCAGAGACTGGCGAAAAAAACTTTCGTTTGAAAGGGGATGCCAAGCTTCCAAAAAACTACTAGTTTGCTGAAATCTCAGCAAACATTTTTTCACCAAATCTGGATGATACTTGGTGGTAATGATCAGTTCACTAATCCCACTTCTCTTCCCAAATTTTATTCTTCTAGGTTGAAGCATTCGTTTCCAGTAACAGTTTGAATTTTTAGGTTTCACTCTGTTTTCTCCTACATAGTTAGCTGTGTTTGTAATTCTAAATCAAATACGGTTTGTGCTAGCTCCTTGAAACTTGACCAAATGAAGTAGTTCTAAGTTCTATCTCTATGGTTTGTTTCCTCTTGAAGTACCCCATGCAGAGACTGGCAAAACACACTTTCGTTTGAAAGGGGTTGCCAAGCTTCCAAAAAACTACTAGTTTGCTGAAATCTCAGCAAACATTTTTTCACCAAATCTGGATGATACTTGGTGGTAATGATCATTTCACTAATCCCACTTGGCTGCCATATTTTTTTTCTTCTAGGTTGAAGCGTTCGTTTCCAAAAAAGTTTGAATTTTAAGTTTCACTCTGTTTTCTGCTATATAGTTAGATGAGTTTGAAACTCTAAATCAAACACGGTTTGTGCTAGCTCCATGAAACTTGACCAAATGAAGTAGTTCTAAGTTCTATCTGTAGGGTTTGTTTCCTCTTGAAGTACCCCATGCAGAGACTGGCGAAAAACACTTTCATTTGAAAGGGGTTGCCAAGCTTCCAAAAAACTACTAGTTTGCTGAAATCTCAGCAAACATTTTTTCACCAAATCTGGATGATACTTGGTGGTAATGATCAGTTCACTAATCCCACTTGGCTGCCCAATTTTCATTCTTCTAGGTTGAAGCATTCGTTTCCAGTAACAGTGTGAATTTTTAGGTTTCACTCTGTTTTCTCCTACATAGATAGCTGTGTTTGGAATTCTAAATCAAACCCGATTTGTGCTAGCTCCTTGAAACTTGACCAAATGAAGTAGTTCTAAGTTCTATCTCTATGGTTTGTTTCCTCTTGAAGAACCCCATGCAGAGACTGGCGAAAAACACTTTCATTTGAAAGGGGTTGCCAAGCTTCCAAAAAACTACTGGTTTGCTGAAATCTCAGCAAACATTTTTTAACCAAATCTTGATGATACTTGGTGGTAATGATCAGTACACTAATCCCACTTGGCTGCCCAATTTTTATTCTTCTAGGTTGAAGCGTTCGTTTCCAGTAACAGTTTGAATTTTTAGGTTTCACTCTGTTTTCTGCTATATAGTTAGATGTGTTTGAAACTCTAAATCAAACACGGTTTTTGCTAGCTCCATGAAACTTGACCAAATGAACTAGTTCTAAGTTCTATCTGTATGGTTTGTTTCCACTTGAAGTACCCCATGCAGAGACAGGCGAAAAACACTTTCGTTTGAAAGGGGTTGCCAAGCTTCCAAAATCTACTAGTTTGCTGAAATCTCAGCAAACATTTTTTCAC
Source organism: Callospermophilus lateralis (assembly GCF_048772815.1). Taxonomy (NCBI): domain Eukaryota; kingdom Metazoa; phylum Chordata; class Mammalia; order Rodentia; family Sciuridae; genus Callospermophilus; species Callospermophilus lateralis. The sequence continues at coordinate 48,312 of NW_027514263.1, forward strand.
CAAATCTGGATGATACTTGGTGGTAATGATCAGTTCACTAATCCCACTTGGATGCCCAATTTTCATTCTTCTGTTTTGAAGCATTCGTTTCCAGTAACAGTTTGAATTTTTAGGTTTCACTTTGTTTTCTCCTACATAGATAGCTGTGTTTGGAATTCTAAGTCAAACACGGTTTGTGCTAGCTCCTTGAAACTTGACCAAATGAAGTAGTTCTAAGTTCTATTTCTATTGTTTGTTTCCTCTTGAAGTACCCCATGCAGAGACTGGCGAAAAACACTTTCGTTTGAAAGGGGTTGCCAAGCTTCCAAAAAACTACTAGTTTGCTGAAAACACCGCAAACATTTTTTCACCAAATCTTGATGATACTTGGTGGTAATGATCAGTACACTAATCCCACTTGGCTGCCCAATTATTATTCTTCTAGGTTGAAGCGTTCGTTTCCAGTAACAGTTTGAATTTTTAGGTTTCACTCTGTTTTCTCCTACATAGATAGCTGTGTTTGGAATTCTAAATCAAACACGGTTTGTGCTAGCTCCTTGATACTTGACCAAATGAAGTAGTTCTAATTTCTATCTCTATGGTTTGTTTCCTCTTGAAGTACCCCATGCAGAGACTGGGGAAAAACCCTTTCGTTTGAAAGGGGTTGCCAAGTTTCCAAAAAACTACTAGTTTGCTGAAATCTCAGCAAACATTTTTTCACCAAATCTTGATGATACTTGGTGGTAATGATCAGTTCACTACTACCACTTGGCTACCCAATTTTCATTCTTCTAGGTTGAAGCATTCGTTTCCAGTAACAGTTTGAATTTTTAGGTTTCATTCTGTTTTCTGCTATATATTTAGATGTGTTTGAAACTCTAAATCAAACACGGTTTGTGCTAGCTCTTTGAAACTTGACCAAATGAAGTAGTTCTAAGTTCTATCTCTATGGTTTGTTTCCTCATGAAGTACCCCATGCAGAAACTGGCGAAACACACTTTCGTTTGAAAGGAGTTGCCAAGCTTCCAAAAAACTACTAGTTTGCTGAAATCTCAGCAAACATTTTTTCACCAAATCTAGATGATATTTGGTGGTAATGATCAGTTCACTAATCCCACTTGGCTGCCCAATTTTTATTCTTCTAGGTTGAAGCGTTCGTTTCCAGTAACAGTTTGAATTTTTAGGTTTCACTCTGTTTTCTCCTACATAGATAGCTGTGTTTGGAATTCTACATCAAACACGGTTTGTGCTAGCTCCTTGAAACTTGACCAAATGAAGTAGTTCTAAGTCCTATCTGTATGGTTTGTTTCCTCTTGACGTACCCCATGCAGAGACTGGCGAAAAACACTTTCGTTTGAAAGGGGTTTCCAAGCTTCCAAAAAACTACTAGTTTGCTGAAATCTCAGCAAACATTTTTTCACCAAATCTGGATGATACTTGGTGGTAATGATCAGTTCACTAATCCCACTTGGCTGCCCAATTTTTATTCTTCTAGGTTGAAGCGTTCGTTTCCAGTAACAGTTTGAATTTTTAGGTTTCACTCTGTTTTCTCCTACAGAGATAGGTGTGTTTGGAATTCTAAGTCAAACACGGTTTGTGCTAGCTCCTTGAAACTTGACCAAATGAAGTAGTTCTAAGTTCTATCTCTATGGTTAGTTTCCTCTTGAAGTACCCCATGCAGAGACTGGCGAAAAACACTTTCGTTTGAAAGCGGTTGCAAAGCTTCCAAAAAACTACTAGTTTGCTGAAATCTCAGCAAACATTTTTTTACCAAATCTTGATGATACTTGGTGGTAATGATCAGTTCACTAATCCCACTTGGATGCCCAATTTTTATTCTTCTAGGTTGAAGCGTTCGTTTCCAGTAACAGTTTGAATTTTTAGGTTTCACTCTGTTTTCTGCTATATAGTTAGATGTGTTTGAAACTCTAAATCAAACAAGGTTTGTGCTATCTTTTTGAAACTTGATCAAATGAAGTAGTTCTAAGTTCTATCTCTATGGTTTGTTTTCTCCTGAAATACCCCATGTAGAGACTGGCGAAAAACACTTTCGTTTCAAAGGGGTTTCCAAGCTTCCAAAAAACTACTAGTTTGCTGAAATCTCAGCAAACATTTTTTCACCAAATCTGGATGATACTTGGTGGTAATGATCAGTTCACTAATCCCACTTGGCTGCCCAATTTTTATTCGTCTAGGTTGAAGAATTCGTTTCCAGTAACAGTTTGAATTTTTAGGTTTCTCTCTGTTTTCTCCTACATAGATAGCTGTGTTTGGAATTCTACATCAAACACGGTTTGTGCTAGCTCCTTGAAACTTGACCAAATGAAGTAGTTCTAAGTTCTATCTCTATGGTTTGCTTCCTCTTGAAGTACCCCATGCAGAGACTGGCGAAAAACACTTTCGTTTGAAAGGGGTTGCCAAGCTTCCAAAAAACTACTAGTATGCTGAAATCTCAGCAAACATGTTTTCACCAAATATGGATGATACTTGGTGGTAATGATCAGTTCACTAATCCCACTTGGCTGCCCAATTTTTATTCTTCTAGGTTGAAGCATTCGTTTCCAGTAACAGTTTGAAATTTTAGGTTTCACTCTGTTTTCTGCTATATAGTTAGATGTGTTTGAAACTCTAAATCAAACACGGTTTCTGCTAGTTCCATGAAACTTGACCAAATGAAGTAGTTCTAAGTTCTATCTGTATGGTTGTTTCCTCTTGAAGTACCCCATGCAGAGACTGGCGAAAAAAACTTTCGTTTGAAAGGGGATGCCAAGCTTCCAAAAAACTACTAGTTTGCTGAAATCTCAGCAAACATTTTTTCACCAAATCTGGATGATACTTGGTGGTAATGATCAGTTCACTAATCCCACTTCTCTTCCCAAATTTTATTCTTCTAGGTTGAAGCATTCGTTTCCAGTAACAGTTTGAATTTTTAGGTTTCACTCTGTTTTCTCCTACATAGTTAGCTGTGTTTGTAATTCTAAATCAAATACGGTTTGTGCTAGCTCCTTGAAACTTGACCAAATGAAGTAGTTCTAAGTTCTATCTCTATGGTTTGTTTCCTCTTGAAGTACCCCATGCAGAGACTGGCAAAACACACTTTCGTTTGAAAGGGGTTGCCAAGCTTCCAAAAAACTACTAGTTTGCTGAAATCTCAGCAAACATTTTTTCACCAAATCTGGATGATACTTGGTGGTAATGATCAGTTCACTAATCCCACTTGGCTGCCATATTTTTTTTCTTCTAGGTTGAAGCGTTCGTTTCCAAAAAAGTTTGAATTTTAAGTTTCACTCTGTTTTCTGCTATATAGTTAGATGAGTTTGAAACTCTAAATCAAACACGGTTTGTGCTAGCTCCATGAAACTTGACCAAATGAAGTAGTTCTAAGTTCTATCTGTAGGGTTTGTTTCCTGTTGAAGTACCCCATGCAGAGACTGGCGAAAAACACTTTCATTTGAAAGGGGTTGCCAAGCTTCCAAAAAACTACTAGTTTGCTGAAATCTCAGCAAACATTTTTTCACCAAATCTGGATGATACTTGGTGGTAATGATCAGTTCACTAATCCCACTTGGCTGCCCAATTTTCATTCTTCTAGGTTGAAGCATTCGTTTCCAGTAACAGTGTGAATTTTTAGGTTTCACTCTGTTTTCTCCTACATAGATAGCTGTGTTTGGAATTCTAAATCAAACCCGATTTGTGCTAGCTCCTTGAAACTTGACCAAATGAAGTAGTTCTAAGTTCTATCTCTATGGTTTGTTTCCTCTTGAAGAACCCCATGCAGAGACTGGCGAAAAACACTTTCATTTGAAAGGGGTTGCCAAGCTTCCAAAAAACTACTGGTTTGCTGAAATCTCAGCAAACATTTTTTAACCAAATCTTGATGATACTTGGTGGTAATGATCAGTACACTAATCCCACTTGGCTGCCCAATTTTTATTCTTCTAGGTTGAAGCGTTCGTTTCCAGTAACAGTTTGAATTTTTAGGTTTCACTCTGTTTTCTGCTATATAGTTAGATGTGTTTGAAACTCTAAATCAAACACGGTTTTTGCTAGCTCCATGAAACTTGACCAAATGAACTAGTTCTAAGTTCTATCTGTATGGTTTGTTTCCACTTGAAGTACCCCATGCAGAGACAGGCGAAAAACACTTTCGTTTGAAAGGGGTTGCCAAGCTTCCAAAATCTACTAGTTTGCTGAAATCTCAGCAAACATTTTTTCACCAAATCTGGATGATACTTGGTGGTAATGATCAGTTCACTAATCCCACTTGGATGCCCAATTTTCATTCTTCTGTTTTGAAGCATTCGTTTCCAGTAACAGTTTGAATTTTTAGGTTTCACTTTGTTTTCTCCTACATAGATAGCTGTGTTTGGAATTCTAAGTCAAACACGGTTTGTGCTAGCTCCTTGAAACTTGACCAAATGAAGTAGTTCTAAGTTCTATTTCTATTGTTTGTTTCCTCTTGAAGTACCCCATGCAGAGACTGGCGAAAAACACTTTCGTTTGAAAGGGGTTGCCAAGCTTCCAAAAAACTACTAGTTTGCTGAAAACACCGCAAACATTTTTTCACCAAATCTTGATGATACTTGGTGGTAATGATCAGTACACTAATCCCACTTGGCTGCCCAATTATTATTCTTCTAGGTTGAAGCGTTCGTTTCCAGTAACAGTTTGAATTTTTAGGTTTCACTCTGTTTTCTCCTACATAGATAGCTGTGTTTGGAATTCTAAATCAAACACGGTTTGTGCTAGCTCCTTGATACTTGACCAAATGAAGTAGTTCTAATTTCTATCTCTATGGTTTGTTTCCTCTTGAAGTACCCCATGCAGAGACTGGGGAAAAACCCTTTCGTTTGAAAGGGGTTGCCAAGTTTCCAAAAACTACTAGTTTGCTGAAATCTCAGCAAACATTTTTTCACCAAATCTTGATGATACTTGGTGGTAATGATCAGTTCACTACTACCACTTGGCTACCCAATTTTCATTCTTCTAGGTTGAAGCATTCGTTTCCAGTAACAGTTTGAATTTTTAGGTTTCATTCTGTTTTCTGCTATATATTTAGATGTGTTTGAAACTCTAAATCAAACACGGTTTGTGCTAGCTCTTTGAAACTTGACCAAATGAAGTAGTTCTAAGTTCTATCTCTATGGTTTGTTTCCTCATGAAGTACCCCATGCAGAAACTGGCGAAACACACTTTCGTTTGAAAGGAGTTGCCAAGCTTCCAAAAACTACTAGTTTGCTGAAATCTCAGCAAACATTTTTTCACCAAATCTAGATGATATTTGGTGGTAATGATCAGTTCACTAATCCCACTTGGCTGCCCAATTTTTATTCTTCTAGGTTGAAGCGTTCGTTTCCAGTAACAGTTTGAATTTTTAGGTTTCACTCTGTTTTCTCCTACATAGATAGCTGTGTTTGGAATTCTACATCAAACACGGTTTGTGCTAGCTCCTTGAAACTTGACCAAATGAAGTAGTTCTAAGTTCTATCTCTATGGTTTGCTTCCTCTTGAAGTACCCCATGCAGAGACTGGCGAAAAACACTTTCGTTTGAAAGGGGTTGCCAAGCTTCCAAAAAACTACTAGTATGCTGAAATCTCAGCAAACATGTTTTCACCAAATATGGATGATACTTGGTGGTAATGATCAGTTCACTAATCCCACTTGGCTGCCCAATTTTTATTCTTCTAGGTTGAAGCATTCGTTTCCAGTAACAGTTTGAAATTTTAGGTTTCACTCTGTTTTCTGCTATATAGTTAGATGTGTTTGAAACTCTAAATCAAACACGGTTTCTGCTAGTTCCATGAAACTTGACCAAATGAAGTAGTTCTAAGTTCTATCTGTATGGTTGTTTCCTCTTGAAGTACCCCATGCAGAGACTGGCGAAAAAAACTTTCGTTTGAAAGGGGATGCCAAGCTTCCAAAAAACTACTAGTTTGCTGAAATCTCAGCAAACATTTTTTCACCAAATCTGGATGATACTTGGTGGTAATGATCAGTTCACTAATCCCACTTCTCTTCCCAAATTTTATTCTTCTAGGTTGAAGCATTCGTTTCCAGTAACAGTTTGAATTTTAGGTTTCACTCTGTTTTCTCCTACATAGTTAGCTGTGTTTGTAATTCTAAATCAAACACGGTTTGTGCTAGCTCCTTGAAACTTGACCAAATGAAGTAGTTCTAAGTTCTATCTCTATGGTTTGTTTCCTCTTGAAGTACCCCATGCAGAGACTGGCAAAACACACTTTCGTTTGAAAGGGGTTGCCAAGCTTCCAAAAAACTACTAGTTTGCTGAAATCTCAGCAAACATTTTTTCACCAAATCTGGATGATACTTGGTGGTAATGATCAGTTCACTAATCCCACTTGGCTGCCAAGTGTTTATTCTTCTAGGTTGAAGCGTTCGTTTCCAGTAACAGTTTGAATTTTTAGGTTTCACTCTGTTTTCTCCTACATAGATAGTTGTGTTTTGAATTGTACATCAAACACGGTTTGTGCTAGCTCCTTGAAACTTGACCAAATGAAGTAGTTCTAAGTCCTATCTGTATGGTTTGTTTCCTCTTGAAGTACCCCATGCAGAGACTGGCGAAAAACACTTTCGTTTGAAAGGGTTGCCAAGCTTCCAAAAAACTACTAGTTTGCTGAAATCTCAGCAAACATTTTTTCACCAAATCTGGATGATACTTGGTGGTAATGATCAGTTCACTAATCCCACTTGGATGCCCAAATTTCATTCTTCTAGGTTGAAGCATTCGTTTCCAGTAACAGTTCGAATTTTTAGGTTTCACTCTGTTTTCTCCTACATAGATAGCTGTGTTTGGAATTCTAAATCAAACACGGTTTGTGGTAGCTCCTTGAAACTTGACCAAATGAAGTAGTTCTAAGTTCTATCTCTATGGTTTGCTTTCTCTTGAAGTACACCATTCAGAGACTGGCGAAAAACACTTTCGTTTGAAAGGGGTTGCCAAGCTTCCAAAAAACTACTAGTTTGCTGAAATCTCAGCACACATTTTTTCACCATATCTGGATGATACTTGGTGGTAATGATCAGTTCACTAATCCCACTTGGCTGCCCAATTTTCATTCTTCTAGGTTGAAGCATTCGTTTCCAGTAACAGTTTGAATTTTTAGGTTTCACTCTGTTTTCTCCTACATAGACAGCTCTGTTTGGAATTCTAAATCAAACACGGTTTGTGCTAGCTCCTTGAAACTTGACCAAATGAAGTAGTTCTAAGTTCTATCTCTATGGTTTGTTTCCTCTTGAAGTACCCCATGCAGAGACTGGCGAAACACACTTTCGTTTGAAAGGGGTTGCCAAGCTTCCAAAAAACTAATAGTTTGCTGAAATCTCAGCAAACATTTTTTCACCAAATCTTGATGATACTTGGTGGTAATGATCAGTTCACTAATCCCACTTGGCTGCCATATTTTTTTTCTTCTAGGTTGAAGCGTTCGTTTCCAAAAAAGTTTGAATTTTAAGTTTCACTCTGTTTTCTGCTATATAGTTAGATGAGTTTGAAACTCTGAATCAAACACGGTTTGTGCTAGCTCCATGAAACTTGACCAAATGAAGTAGTTCTAAGTTCTATCTGTAGGGTTTGTTTCCTCTTGAAGTACCCCATGCAGAGACTGGCGAAAAACACTTTCATTTGAAAGGGGTTGCCAAGCTTCCAAAAAACTACTAGTTTGCTGAAATCTCAGCAAACATTTTTTCACCAAATCTGGATGATACTTGGTGGTAATGATCAGTTCACTAATCCCACTTGGCTGCCCAATTTTCATTCTTCTAGGTTGAAGCATTCGTTTCCAGTAACAGTGTGAATTTTTAGGTTTCACTCTGTTTTCTCCTACATAGATAGCTGTGTTTGGAATTCTAAATCAAACCCGATTTGTGCTAGCTCCTTGAAACTTGACCAAATGAAGTAGTTCTAAGTTCTCTCTCTATGGTTTGTTTCCTCTTGAAGAACCCCATGCAGAGACTGGCGAAAAACACTTTCATTTGAAAGGGGTTGCCAAGCTTCCAAAAAATTACTGGTTTGCTGAAATCTCAGCAAACATTTTTTAACCAAATCTTGATGATACTTGGTGGTAATGATCAGTACACTAATCCCACTTGGCTGCCCAATTTTTATTCTTCTAGGTTGAAGCGTTCGTTTCCAGTAACAGTTTGAATTTTTAGGTTTCACTCTGTTTTCTGCTATATAGTTAGATGTGTTTGAAACTCTAAATCAAACACGGTTTTTGCTAGCTCCATGAAACTTGACCAAATGAACTAGTTCTAAGTTCTATCTGTATGGTTTGTTTCCTCTTGAAGTACCCCATGCAGAGACTGGCGAAAAACACTTTCGTTTGAAAGGGGTTGCCAAGCTTCCAAAATCTACTAGTTTGCTGAAATCTCAGCAAACATTTTTTCACCAAATCTGGATGATACTTGGTGGTAATGATCAGTTCACTAATCCCACTTGGATGCCCAATTTTCATTCTTCTGGGTTGAAGCATTCGTTTCCAGTAACAGTTTGAATTTTTAGGTTTCACTTTGTTTTCTCCTACATAGATAGCTGTGTTTGGAATTCTAAGTCAAACACGGTTTGTGCTAGCTCCTTGAAACTTGACCAAATGAAGTAGTTCTAAGTTCTATTTCTATTGTTTGTTTCCTCTTGAAGTACCCCATGCAGAGACTGGCGAAAAACACTTTCGTTTGAAAGGGGTTGCCAAGCTTCCAAAAAACTACTAGTTTGCTGAAAACACCGCAAACATTTTTTCACCAAATCTTGATGATACTTGGTGGTAATGATCAGTACACTAATCCCACTTGGCTGCCCAATTTTTATTCTTCTAGTTTGAAGCGTTCGTTTCCAGTAACAGTTTGAATTTTTAGGTTTCACTCTGTTTTCTCCTACATAGATAGCTGTGTTTGGAATTCTAAATCAAACACGGTTTGTGCTAGCTCCTTGATACTTGACCAAATGAAGTAGTTCTAATTTCTATCTCTATGGTTTGTTTCCTCTTGAAGTACCCCATGCAGAGACTGGGGAAAAACCCTTTCGTTTGAAAGGGGTTGCCAAGTTTCCAAAAAACTACTAGTTTGCTGAAATCTCAGCAAACATTTTTTCACCAAATCTTGATGATACTTGGTGGTAATGATCAGTTCACTACTACCACTTGGCTGCCCAATTTTCATTCTTCTAGGTTGAAGCATTCGTTTCCAGTAACAGTTTGAATTTTTAGGTTTCATTCTGTTTTCTGCTATATATTTAGATGTGTTTGAAACTCTAAATCAAACACGGTTTGTGCTAGCTCTTTGAAACTTGACCAAATGAAGTAGTTCTAAGTTCTATCTCTATGGTTTGTTTCCTCATGAAGTACCCCATGCAGAAACTGGCGAAACACACTTTCGTTTGAAAGGAGTTGCCAAGCTTCCAAAAAACTACTAGTTTGCTGAAATCTCAGCAAACATTTTTTCACCAAATCTAGATGATATTTGGTGGTAATGATCAGTTCACTAATCCCACTTGGCTGCCCAATTTTTATTCTTCTAGGTTGAAGCGTTCGTTTCCAGTAACAGTTTGAATTTTTAGGTTTCACTCTGTTTTCTCCTACATAGATAGCTGTGTTTGGAATTCTACATCAAACACGGTTTGTGCTAGCTCCTTGAAACTTGACCAAATGAAGTAGTTCTAAGTCCTATCTGTATGGTTTGTTTCCTCTTGAAGTACCCCATGCAGAGACTGGCGAAAAACACTTTCGTTTGAAAGGGGTTGCCAAGCTTCCAAAAAACTACTAGTTTGCTGAAATCTCAGCAAACATGTTTTCACCAAATCTGGATGATACTTGGTGGTAATGATCAGTTCACTAATCCCACTTGGCTGCATAATTTTTATTCTTCTAGGTTGAAGCATTCGTTTCCAGTAACAGTTTGAAATTTTAGGTTTCACTCTGTTTTCTGCTATATAGTTAGATGTGTTTGAAACTCTAAATCAAACACGGTTTGTGCTAGTTCCATGAAACTTGACCAATGAAGTAGTTCTAAGTTCTATCTGTATGGTTTGTTTCCTCTTGAAGTACCCCATGCAGAGACTGGCGAAAAAAACTTTCGTTTGAAAGGGGATGCCAAGCTTCCAAAAAACTACTAGTTTGCTGAAATCTCAGCAAACATTTTTTCACCAAATCTGGATGATACTTGGTGGTAATGATCAGTTCACTAATCCCACTTCTCTTCCCAAATTTTATTCTTCTAGGTTGAAGCATTCGTTTCCAGTAACAGTTTGAATTTTTAGGTTTCACTCTGTTTTCTCCTACATAGTTAGCTGTGTTTGGAATTCTAAATCAAACACGGTTTGTGCTAGCTCCTTGAAACTTGACCAAATGAAGTAGTTCTAAGTTCTATCTCTATGGTTTGTTTCCTCTTGAAGTACCCCATGCAGAGACTGGCAAAACACACTTTCGTTTGAAAGGGGTTGCCAAGCTTCCAAAAAACTACTAGTTTGCTGAAATCTCAGCAAACATTTTTTCACCAAATCTGGATGATACTTGGTGGTAATGATCAGTTCACTAATCCCACTTGGATGCCCAAATTTCATTCTTCTATGTTGAAGCATTCGTTTCCAGTAACAGTTCGAATTTTTAGGTTTCACTCTGTTTTCTCCTACATAGATAGCTGTGTTTGGAATTCTAAATCAAACACGGTTTGTGGTAGCTCCTTGAAACTTGACCAAATGAAGTAGTTCTAAGTTCTATTTCTATGGTTTGCTTCCTCTTGAAGTACACCATTCAGAGACTGGCGAAAAACATTTTCGTTTGAAAGGGGTTGCCAAGCTTCCAAAAAACTACTAGTTTGCTGAAATCTCAGCAAACATTTTTTCCCCAAATCTTGATGATACTTGGTGGTAATTATCAGTTCACTAATCCCACTTGGCTGCCCAGTTTTTATTCTTCTAGGTTGAAGCATTCGTTTCCAGTAACAGTTTGAATTTTTAGGTTTCACTCTGTTTTCTGCTATAGTTAGATGTGTTTGAAACTCTAAATCAAACACGGTTTGTGCTAGCTCCATGAAACTTGACCAAATGAAGTAGTTCTAAGTTCTATCTGTATGGTTTGTTTTCTCTTGAAGTACCCCATGCAGAGACTGGCGAAACACACTTTCGTTTGAAAGAAGTTGCCAAGCTTCCAAAAAACTACTAGTTTGCTGAAATCTCAGCAAACATTTTTTCACCAAATCTGGATGATACTTGGTTGTAATGATCAGTTCACTAATCCCACTTGGCTGCCCAATTTTTATTCTTCTAGGTTGAAGCATTCGTTTCCAGTAACAGTTTGATTTTTTAGGTTTCACTCTGTTTTCTCCTACATAGTTAGCTGTGTTTGGAATTCTAAATCAAACACGGTTTGTGCTAGCTCCTTGAAACTTGACCAAATGAAGTAGTTCTAAATTCTATCTCTATGGTTTGTTTCCTCTTGAAGTACCCCATGCAGAGACTGGCGAAACACACTTTCGTTTGAAAGGGGTTGCCAAGCTTCCAAAAAACTACTAGTTTGCTGAAATCTCAGCAAACATTTTTTCACCAAATCTAGATGATATTTGGTGGTAATGATCAGTTCACTAATCCCACTTGGCTGCCCAATTTTTATTCTTCTAGGTTGAAGCGTTCGTTTCCAGTAACAGTTTGAATTTTTAGGTTTCACTCTGTTTTCTCCTACATAGATAGCTGTGTTTGGAATTCTACATCAAACACGGTTTGTGCTAGCTCCTTGAAACTTGACCAAATGAAGTAGTTCTAAGTCCTATCTGTATGGTTTGTTTCCTCTTGAAGTACCCCATGCAGAGACTGGCGAAAAACACTTTCGTTTGAAAGGGGTTGCCAAGCTTCCAAAAAACTACTAGTTTGCTGAAATCTCAGCAAACATGTTTTCACCAAATCTGGATGATACTTGGTGGTAATGATCAGTTCACTAATCCCACTTGGCTGCATAATTTTTATTCTTCTAGGTTGAAGCATTCGTTTCCAGTAACAGTTTGAAATTTTAGGTTTCACTCTGTTTTCTGCTATATAGTTAGATGTGTTTGAAACTCTAAATCAAACACGGTTTGTGCTAGTTCCATGAAACTTGACCAATGAAGTAGTTCTAAGTTCTATCTGTATGGTTTGTTTCCTCTTGAAGTACCCCATGCAGAGACTGGCGAAAAAAACTTTCGTTTGAAAGGGGATGCCAAGCTTCCAAAAAACTACTAGTTTGCTGAAATCTCAGCAAACATTTTTTCACCAAATCTGGATGATACTTGGTGGTAATGATCAGTTCACTAATCCCACTTCTCTTCCCAAATTTTATTCTTCTAGGTTGAAGCATTCGTTTCCAGTAACAGTTTGAATTTTTAGGTTTCACTCTGTTTTCTCCTACATAGTTAGCTGTGTTTGGAATTCTAAATCAAACACGGTTTGTGCTAGCTCCTTGAAACTTGACCAAATGAAGTAGTTCTAAGTTCTATCTCTATGGTTTGTTTCCTCTTGAAGTACCCCATGCAGAGACTGGCAAAACACACTTTCGTTTGAAAGGGGTTGCCAAGCTTCCAAAAAACTACTAGTTTGCTGAAATCTCAGCAAACATTTTTTCACCAAATCTGGATGATACTTGGTGGTAATGATCAGTTCACTAATCCCACTTGGATGCCCAAATTTCATTCTTCTAGGTTGAAGCATTCGTTTCCAGTAACAGTTCGAATTTTTAGGTTTCACTCTGTTTTCTCCTACATAGATAGCTGTGTTTGGAATTCTAAATCAAACACGGTTTGTGGTAGCTCCTTGAAACTTGACCAAATGAAGTAGTTCTAAGTTCTATTTCTATGGTTTGCTTCCTCTTGAAGTACACCATTCAGAGACTGGCGAAAAACATTTTCGTTTGAAAGGGGTTGCCAAGCTTCCAAAAAACTACTAGTTTGCTGAAATCTCAGCAAACATTTTTTCACCAAATCTTGATGATACTTGGTGGTAATTATCAGTTCACTAATCCCACTTGGCTGCCCAGTTTTTATTCTTCTAGGTTGAAGCATTCGTTTCCAGTAACAGTTTGAATTTTTAGGTTTCACTCTGTTTTCTGCTATAGTTAGATGTGTTTGAAACTCTAAATCAAACACGGTTTGTGCTAGCTCCATGAAACTTGACCAAATGAAGTAGTTCTAAGTTCTATCTGTATGGTTTGTTTTCTCTTGAAGTACCCCATGCAGAGACTGGCGAAACACACTTTCGTTTGAAAGAAGTTGCCAAGCTTCCAAAAAACTACTAGTTTGCTGAAATCTCAGCAAACATTTTTTCACCAAATCTGGATGATACTTGGTTGTAATGATCAGTTCACTAATCCCACTTGGCTGCCCAATTTTTATTCTTCTAGGTTGAAGCATTCGTTTCCAGTAACAGTTTGATTTTTTAGGTTCACTCTGTTTTCTCCTACATAGTTAGCTGTGTTTGGAATTCTAAATCAAACACGGTTTGTGCTAGCTCCTTGAAACTTGACCAAATGAAGTAGTTCTAAATTCTATCTCTATGGTTTGTTTCCTCTTGAAGTACCCCATGCAGAGACTGGCGAAACACACTTTCGTTTGAAAGGGGTTGCCAAGCTTCCAAAAAACTACTAGTTTGCTGAAATCGTAGCAAACATGTTTTCACCAAAACTGGATGATACTTGGTGGTAATGATCAGTTCACTAATCCAACTTGGCTGCAAAATTTTTATTCTTCTAGGTTGAAGCGTTCGTTTCCAGTAACATTTTGAATTTTTAGGTTTCACTCTGTTTTCTCCTACATAGATAGCTGTGTTTGGAATTCTACATCAAACACGGTTTGTGCTAGCTCCTTGAAACTTGAACAAATGAAGTAGTTCTAAGTCCTATCTGTATGGTTTGTTTCCTCTTGAAGTACCCCTTGCAGAGAGTGGCGAAAAACACTTTCGTTTGAAAGGGGTTGCCAAGCTTCCAAAAAACTACTAGTTTGCTGAAATCTCAGCAAACATTTTTTCACGAAATCTGGATGATACTTGGTGGTAATGATCAGTTCACTAATCCCACTTGTCTGCCCATTTTTATTCTTCTAGGTTGAAGCGTTCGTTTTCAGTAACAGATTGAAATTTTAGGTTTCATTCTGTTTTCTGCTATAGAGTTAGATGTGTTTGAAACTCTAAATCCAACACGGTTTGTGCTAGCTCCATGAAACTTGACCAAATGAAGTAGTTCTAAGTCCTATCTGTATGGTTTGTTTCCTCTTGAAGTACCCCATGCAGAGACTGGCGAAACACACATTCGTTTGAAAGAAGGTGCCAAGCTTCCAAAAAACTACTAGTTTGCTGAAATCTCAGCAAACATGTTTTCACCAAATCTGGATGATACTTGGTGGTAATGATCAGTTCACGAATCCCACATGGCTGCCCAATTTTTATTCTTCTAGGTTGAAGCATTCGTTTCCAGTAACAGTTTGAATTTTTATTTTTCACTCTGTTTTCTCCTACATAGATAGCTGTGTTTGGAATTCTAAATCAAACACGGTTTGTGCTAGCTCCTTGAAACTTGACCAAATGAAGTAGTTCTAAGTTCAATATCTATGGTTTGTTTCCTCTTGAAGTACCCCCTGCAGAAACTGGCGAAACACACTTTCATTTGAAAGGGGTTGCCAAGCTTCCAAAAAACTACTAGTTTGCTGAAATCTCAGCAAACATTTTTTCACCAAATCTGCATGATACTTGGTGGTAATGATCAGTTCACTAATCCCACTTGGATGCCCAATTTTCATTCTTCTAGGTTGAAGCATTCGTTTCCAGTAACAGTTTGAATTTTTAGGTTTCACTCTGTTTTCTCCTACATAGATAGCTGTGTTTGGAATTCTAAATCAAACACGGTTTGTGCTAGCTCCTTGAAACTTGACCAAATGAAGTAGTTCTAAGTTCTATCTCTATGGTTTGTTTCCTCTTGAAGTACCCCATGCAGAGACTGGCGAAACACACTTTCGTTTGAAAGAAGTTGCCAAGCTTCCAAAAAACTACTAGTTTGCTGAAATCTCAGCAAACATTTTTTCACCAAATCTGGATGATACTTGGTGGTAATGATCAGTTCACTAATCCCACTTGGCTGCCCAATTTTCATTCTTCTAGGTTGAAGCATTCGTTTCCAGTAACAGTTTGAATTTTTAGGTTTCACTCTGTTTTCTCCTACATAGTTAGCTGTGTTTGGAATTCTAAATCAAACACGGTTTGTGCTAGCTCCTTGAAACTTGACCAAATGAAGTATTTCTAAGTTCTATCTCTATGGTTTGTTTCCTCTTGAAGTACCCCATGCAGAGACTGGCGAAAAACACTTTCGTTTGAAAGGGGTTGCCAAGCTTCCAAAAAACTACTAGTTTGCTGAAATCTCAGCAAACATTTTTTCACCAAATCTGGATGATACTTGGTGGTAATGATCAGTTCACTAATCCCACTTGGATGCCCAATTTTTATTCTTCTAGGTTGAAGCGTTCGTTTCCAGTAACAGTTTGAATTTTTAGGTTTCACTCTGTTTTATGCTATATAGTTAGATGTGTTTGAAACTCTAAATCAAACAAGGTTTGTGCTATCTTTTTGAAACTTGATCAAATGAAGTAGTTCTAAGTTCTATCTCTAAGGTTTTTTTTCTCCTGAAATACCCCATGTAGAGACTGGCGAAAAACACTTTCGTTTCAAAGGGGTTTCCAAGCTTCCAAAAAACTACTAGTTTGCTGAAATCTCAGCAAACATTTTTTCACCAAATCTTGATGATACTTGGTGGTAATGATCAGTTCACTAATCCCACTTGGCTGCCCAATTTTTATTCGTCTAGGTTGAAGCATTCGTTTCCAGTAAGAGTTTGAATTTTTAGGTTTCTCTCTGTTTTCTCCTACATAGATAGCTGTGTTTGGAATTCTACATCAAACACGGTTTGTGCTAGCTCCTTGAAACTTGACCAAATGAAGTAGTTCTAAGTTCTATCTCTATGGTTTGCTTCCTCTTGAAGTACCCCATGCAGAGACTGGCGAAAAACACTTTCGTTTGAAAGGGGTTGCCAAGCTTCCAAAAAACTACTAGTTTGCTGAAATCTCACCAAACATGTTTTCACCAAATCTGGATGATACTTGGTGGTAATGATCAGTTCACTAATCCCACTTGGCTGCCCAATTTTTATTCTTCTAGGTTGAAGCATTCGTTTCCAGTAACAGTTTGAAATTTTAGGTTTCACTCTGTTTTCTGCTATATAGTTAGATGTGTTTGAAACTCTAAATCAAACACGGTTTGTGCTAGTTCCATGAAACTTGACCAAATGAAGTAGTTCTAAGTCCTATCTGTATGGTTTGTTTCCTCTTGAAGTACCCCATGCAGAGACTGGCGAAAAACACTTTCGTTTGAAAGGGGTTGCCAAGCTTCCAAAAAACTACTAGTTTGCTGAAATCTCAGCAAACATTTTTTCACCAAATCTGGATGATACTTGGTGGTAATGATCAGTTCACTAATCCCACTTGGATGCCCAAATTTCATTCTTCTAGGTTGAAGCATTCGTTTCCAGTAACAGTTCGAATTTTTAGGTTTCACTCTGTTTTCTCCTACATAGATAGCTGTGTTTGGAATTCTAAATCAAACACGGTTTGTGGTAGCTCCTTGAAACTTGACCAAATGAAGTAGTTCTAAGTTCTATCTCTATGGTTTGCTTCCTCTTGAAGTACACCATTCAGAGACTGGCGAAAAACACTTTCGTTTGAAAGGGGTTGCCAAGCTTCCAAAAAACTACTAGTTTGCGGAAATCTCAGCAAACATTTTTTCCCCAAATCTTGATGATACTTGGTGGTAATTATCAGTTCACTAATCCCACTTGGCTGCCCAGTTTTTATTCTTCTAGGTTGAAGCATTCGTTTACAGTAACAGTTTGAATTTTTAGGTTTCACTCTGTTTTCTGCTATATAGTTAGATGTGTTTAAAACTCTAAATCAAACACGGTTTGTGCTAGCTCCATGAAACTTGACCAAATGAAGTAGTTCTAAGTTCTATCTGTATGGTTTGTTTTTTCTTGAAGTACCCCATGCAGAGACTGGCGAAACACATTTTCGTTTGAAAGAAGTTGCCAAGCTTCCAAAAAACTACTAGTTTGCTGAAATCTCAGCAAACATTTTTTCACCAAATCTGGATGATACTTGGTGGTAATGTCAGTTCACTAATCAGACTTGGCTGCACAATTTTTATTCTTCTAGGTTGAAGCATTCGTTTCCAGTAACAGTTTGAATTTTTAGGTTTCACTCTGTTTTCTCCTACATAGTTAGCTGTGTTTGGAATTCTAAATCAAACAGGGTTTGTGCTAGCTCCATTGAAACTTGACCAAATGAAGTAGTTCTAAGTTCTATCTCTATGGTTTGTTTCCTCTTGAAGTACCCCATGCAGAGACTGGCGAAACACACTTTCGTTTGAAAGGGGTTGCCAAGCTTCCAAAAAACTACTAGTTTGCTGAAATCTCAGCAAACATTTTTTTACCAAATCTTGATGATACTTGGTGGTAATGATCAGTTCACTAATCCCACTTGGATGCCCAATTTTTATTCTTCTGGGTTGAAGCGTTCGTTTCCAGTAACAGTTTGAATTTTTAGGTTTCACTCTGTTTTCTGCTATATAGTTAGATGTGTTTGAAACTCTAAATCAAACAAGGTTTGTGCTATCTTTTTGAAACTTGATCAAATGAAGTAGTTCTAAGTTCTATCTCTATGGTTTGTTTTCTCCTGATATACCCCATGTAGAGACTGGCGAAAAACACTTTCGTTTCAAAGGGGTTTCAAGCTTCAAAAAAAACTACTAGTTTGCTGAAATCTCAGCAAACATGTTTTCACCAAATCTGGATGATACTTGGTGGTAATGATCAGTTCACTAATCCCACTTGGCTGCCCAATTTTTATTCGTCTAGGTTGAAGCATTCGTTTCCAGTAACAGTTTGAATTTTTAGGTTTCTCTCTGTTTTCTCCTACATAGATAGCTGTGTTTGGAATTCTACATCAAACACGGTTTGTGCTA
The DNA here is from genome assembly GCF_048772815.1 of Callospermophilus lateralis. NCBI lineage: Eukaryota > Metazoa > Chordata > Mammalia > Rodentia > Sciuridae > Callospermophilus > Callospermophilus lateralis. The sequence goes on from NW_027514263.1 coordinate 66,323, forward strand.
GCTCCTTGAAACTTGACTAAATGAAGTAGTTCTAAGTTCTATCTCTATGGTTTGCTTCCTCTTGAAGTACCCCATGCAGAGACTGGCGAAAAACACTTTCGTTTGAAAGGGGTTGCCAAGCTTCCAAAAAACTACTAGTTTGCTGAAATCTCAGCAAACATGTTTTCACCAAATCTGGATGATACTTGTTGGTAATGATCAGTTCACTAATCCCACTTGGCTGCCCAATTTTTATTCTTCTAGGTTGAAGCATTCGTTTCCAGTAACAGTTTGAAATTTTAGGTTTCACTCTGTTTTCTGCTATATAGTTAGATGTGTTTGAAACTCTAAATCAAACACGGTTTGTGCTAGCTCCATGAAACTTGACCAAATGAAGTAGTTCTAAGTTCTATATCTATGGTTTGTTTCCTCTTGAAGTACCCCATGCAGAGACTGTCGAAAAACACTTTCGCTTGAAAGGGGTTGCCAAGCTTCCAAAAAACTACTAGTTTGCTGAAATCTCAGCAAACATTTTTTCACCAAATCTGGATGATACATGGTGGTAATGATCAGTTCACTAATCAAACTTCTCTTCCCAAATTTTATTCTTCTAGGTTGAAGCATTTGTTTCCAGTAACAGTTTGAATTTTTAGGTTTCACTCTGTTTTCTCCTACATAGTTAGCTGTGTTTGGAATTCTAAATCAAACACGGTTTGTGCTAGCTCCTTGAAACTTGACCAAATGAAGTAGTTCTAAGTTCTATATCTATGGTTTGTTTCCTCTTGAAGTACCCCATGCAGAGACTGGCAAAACACACTTTCGTTTGAAAGGGGTTGCCAAGCTTCCAAAAAACTACTAGTTTGCTGAAATCTCAGCAAACATTTTTTCACCAAATCTGGATGATACTTGGTGGTAATGATCAGTTCACTAATCCCACTTGGATGCCCAATTTTCATTCTTCTAGGTTGAAGCATTCGTTTCCAGTAACAGTTTGAATTTTTAGGTTTCACTCTGTTTTCTCCTACATAGATAGCTGTGTTGGGAATTCTAAATCAAACACGGTTTGTGCTAGCTCCTTGAAACTTGACCAAATGAAGTAGTTCTAAGTTCTATCTCTATGGTTTGTTTCCTCTTGAAGTACCCCATGCAGAGACTGGCGAAACACACTTTCGTTTGAAAGAAGTTGCCAAGCTTAGAAAAAATAACTAGTTTGCTGAAATCTCAGCAAACATTTTTTCACCAAATCTGGATGATACTTGGTGGTAATGATCAGTTCACTAATCCCACTTGGCTGCCCAATTTTCATTCTTCTAGGTTGAAGCATTCGTTTCCAGTAACAGTTTGAATTTTTAGGTTTCACTCTGTTTTCTCCTACATAGATAGCTGTTTTTGGAATTCTAAATCAAACACGGTTTGTGCTAGCTCCTTGAAACTTGACCAAATGAAGTAGTTCTAAGTTCTATCTCTATGGTTTGTTTCCTCTTGAAGTACCCCATGCAGAGACTGGCGAAACACACTTTCGTTTGAAAGAATTTGCCAAGCTTCCAAAAAACTACTAGTTTGCTGAAATCTCAGCAAACATGTTTTCACCAAATCTGGATAATACTTGCTGGTAATGATCAGTTCACTAATCCCACTTGGCTGCCCAATTTTTATTCGTCTAGGTTGAAGCATTCGTTTCCAGTAACAGTTTGAATTTTTAGGTTTCTCTCTGTTTTCTCCTACATAGATAGCTGTGTTTGGAATTCTACATCTAACACGGTTTGTGCTAGCTTCTTGAAACTTGACCAAATGAAGTAGTTCTAAGTTCTATCTCTTAGGTTTGCTTCCTCTTGAAGTACCCCATGCAGAGACTGGCGAAAAACACTTTCGTTTGAAAGGGGTTGCCAAGCTTCCAAAAAACTACTAGTTTGCTGAAATCTCAGCAAACATGTTTTCACCAAATCTGGATGATACTTGTTGGTAATGATCAGTTCACTAATCCCACTTAGCTGCCCAATTTTTATTCTTCTAGGTTGAAGCATTCGTTTCCAGTAACAGTTTGAAATTTTAGGTTTCACTCTGTTTTCTGCTATATAGTTAGATGTGTTTGAAACTCTAAATCAAACACGGTTTGTGCTAGTTCCATGAAACTTGACCAAATGAAGTAGTTCTAAGTTCTATCTGTATGGTTTGTTTCCTCTTGAAGTACCCCATGCAGAGACTGGCGAAAAAAACTTTCGTTTGAAAGGGGATGCCAAGCTTCCAAAAAACTACTAGTTTGCTGAAATCTCAGCAAACATTTTTTCACCAAATCTGGATGATACTTGGTGGTAATGATCAGTTCACTAATCCCACTTCTCTTCCCAAATTTTATTCTTCTAGGTTGAAGCATTTGTTTCCAGTAACAGTTTGAATTTTTAGGTTTCACTCTGTTTTCTCCTACATAGTTAGCTGTGTTTGGAATTCTAAATCAAACACGGTTTGTGCTAGCTCCTTGAAACTTGACCAAATGAAGTAGTTCTAAGTTCTATCTCTATGGTTTGTTTCCTCTTGAAGTACCCCATGCAGAGACTGGCAAAACACACTTTCGTTTGAAAGGGGTTGCCAAGCTTCCAAAAAACTACTAGTTTGCTGAAATCTCAGCAAACATTTTTTCACCAAATCTGGATGATACTTGGTGGTAATGATCAGTTCACTAATCCCACTTGGATGCCCAATTTTCATTCTTCTAGGTTGAAGCATTCGTTTCCAGTAACAGTTTGAATTTTTAGGTTTCACTCTGTTTTCTCCTACATAGATAGCTGTGTTTGGAATTCTAAATCAAACACGGTTTGTGCTAGCTCCTTGAAACTTGACCAAATGAAGTAGTTCTAAGTTCTATCTCTATGGTTTGTTTCCTCTTGAAGTACCCCATGCAGAGACTGGCGAAACACACTTTCGTTTGAAAGAAGTTGCCAAGCTTCCAAAAAACTACTAGTTTGCTGAAATCTCAGCAAACATTATTTCACCAAATCTGGATGATACTTGGTGGTAATGATCAGTTCACTAATCCCACTTGGATGCCCAATTTTTATTCTTCTGGGTTGAAGCGTTCGTTTCCAGTAACAGTTTGAATTTTTAGGTTTCACTCTGTTTTCTGCTATATAGTTAGATGTGTTTGAAACTCTAAATCAAACAAGGTTTGTGCTATCTTTTTGAAACTTGATCAAATGAAGTAGTTCTAAGTTCTATCTCTATGGTTTGTTTTCTCCTGATATACCCCATGTAGAGACTGGCGAAAAACACTTTCGTTTCAAAGGGGTTTCAAGCTTCAAAAAAAACTACTAGTTTGCTGAAATCTCAGCAAACATGTTTTCACCAAATCTGGATGATACTTGGTGGTAATGATCAGTTCACTAATCCCACTTGGCTGCCCAATTTTTATTCGTCTAGGTTGAAGCATTCGTTTCCAGTAACAGTTTGAATTTTTAGGTTTCTCTCTGTTTTCTCCTACATAGATAGCTGTGTTTGGAATTCTACATCAAACACGGTTTGTGCTAGCTCCTTGAAACTTGACTAAATGAAGTAGTTCTAAGTTCTATCTCTATGGTTTGCTTCCTCTTGAAGTACCCCATGCAGAGACTGGCGAAAAACACTTTCGTTTGAAAGGGGTTGCCAAGCTTCCAAAAAACTACTAGTTTGCTGAAATCTCAGCAAACATGTTTTCACCAAATCTGGATGATACTTGTTGGTAATGATCAGTTCACTAATCCCACTTGGCTGCCCAATTTTTATTCTTCTAGGTTGAAGCATTCGTTTCCAGTAACAGTTTGAAATTTTAGGTTTCACTCTGTTTTCTGCTATATAGTTAGATGTGTTTGAAACTCTAAATCAAACACGGTTTGTGCTAGCTCCATGAAACTTGACCAAATGAAGTAGTTCTAAGTTCTATATCTATGGTTTGTTTCCTCTTGAAGTACCCCATGCAGAGACTGTCGAAAAACACTTTCGCTTGAAAGGGGTTGCCAAGCTTCCAAAAAACTACTAGTTTGCTGAAATCTCAGCAAACATTTTTTCACCAAATCTGGATGATACATGGTGGTAATGATCAGTTCACTAATCAAACTTCTCTTCCCAAATTTTATTCTTCTAGGTTGAAGCATTTGTTTCCAGTAACAGTTTGAATTTTTAGGTTTCACTCTGTTTTCTCCTACATAGTTAGCTGTGTTTGGAATTCTAAATCAAACACGGTTTGTGCTAGCTCCTTGAAACTTGACCAAATGAAGTAGTTCTAAGTTCTATATCTATGGTTTGTTTCCTCTTGAAGTACCCCATGCAGAGACTGGCAAAACACACTTTCGTTTGAAAGGGGTTGCCAAGCTTCCAAAAAACTACTAGTTTGCTGAAATCTCAGCAAACATTTTTTCACCAAATCTGGATGATACTTGGTGGTAATGATCAGTTCACTAATCCCACTTGGATGCCCAATTTTCATTCTTCTAGGTTGAAGCATTCGTTTCCAGTAACAGTTTGAATTTTTAGGTTTCACTCTGTTTTCTCCTACATAGATAGCTGTGTTGGGAATTCTAAATCAAACACGGTTTGTGCTAGCTCCTTGAAACTTGACCAAATGAAGTAGTTCTAAGTTCTATCTCTATGGTTTGTTTCCTCTTGAAGTACCCCATGCAGAGACTGGCGAAACACACTTTCGTTTGAAAGAAGTTGCCAAGCTTAGAAAAAATAACTAGTTTGCTGAAATCTCAGCAAACATTTTTTCACCAAATCTGGATGATACTTGGTGGTAATGATCAGTTCACTAATCCCACTTGGCTGCCCAATTTTCATTCTTCTAGGTTGAAGCATTCGTTTCCAGTAACAGTTTGAATTTTTAGGTTTCACTCTGTTTTCTCCTACATAGATAGCTGTTTTTGGAATTCTAAATCAAACACGGTTTGTGCTAGCTCCTTGAAACTTGACCAAATGAAGTAGTTCTAAGTTCTATCTCTATGGTTTGTTTCCTCTTGAAGTACCCCATGCAGAGACTGGCGAAACACACTTTCGTTTGAAAGAATTTGCCAAGCTTCCAAAAAACTACTAGTTTGCTGAAATCTCAGCAAACATGTTTTCACCAAATCTGGATAATACTTGGTGGTAATGATCAGTTCACTAATCCCACTTGGCTGCCCAATTTTTATTCGTCTAGGTTGAAGCATTCGTTTCCAGTAACAGTTTGAATTTTTAGGTTTCTCTCTGTTTTCTCCTACATAGATAGCTGTGTTTGGAATTCTACATCTAACACGGTTTGTGCTAGCTTCTTGAAACTTGACCAAATGAAGTAGTTCTAAGTTCTATCTCTTAGGTTTGCTTCCTCTTGAAGTACCCCATGCAGAGACTGGCGAAAAACACTTTCGTTTGAAAGGGGTTGCCAAGCTTCCAAAAAACTACTAGTTTGCTGAAATCTCAGCAAACATGTTTTCACCAAATCTGGATGATACTTGTTGGTAATGATCAGTTCACTAATCCCACTTAGCTGCCCAATTTTTATTCTTCTAGGTTGAAGCATTCGTTTCCAGTAACAGTTTGAAATTTTAGGTTTCACTCTGTTTTCTGCTATATAGTTAGATGTGTTTGAAACTCTAAATCAAACACGGTTTGTGCTAGTTCCATGAAACTTGACCAAATGAAGTAGTTCTAAGTTCTATCTGTATGGTTTGTTTCCTCTTGAAGTACCCCATGCAGAGACTGGCGAAAAAAACTTTCGTTTGAAAGGGGATGCCAAGCTTCCAAAAAACTACTAGTTTGCTGAAATCTCAGCAAACATTTTTTCACCAAATCTGGATGATACTTGGTGGTAATGATCAGTTCACTAATCCCACTTCTCTTCCCAAATTTTATTCTTCTAGGTTGAAGCATTTGTTTCCAGTAACAGTTTGAATTTTTAGGTTTCACTCTGTTTTCTCCTACATAGTTAGCTGTGTTTGGAATTCTAAATCAAACACGGTTTGTGCTAGCTCCTTGAAACTTGACCAAATGAAGTAGTTCTAAGTTCTATCTCTATGGTTTGTTTCCTCTTGAAGTACCCCATGCAGAGACTGGCAAAACACACTTTCGTTTGAAAGGGGTTGCCAAGCTTCCAAAAAACTACTAGTTTGCTGAAATCTCAGCAAACATTTTTTCACCAAATCTGGATGATACTTGGTGGTAATGATCAGTTCACTAATCCCACTTGGATGCCCAATTTTCATTCTTCTAGGTTGAAGCATTCGTTTCCAGTAACAGTTTGAATTTTTAGGTTTCACTCTGTTTTCTCCTACATAGATAGCTGTGTTTGGAATTCTAAATCAAACACGGTTTGTGCTAGCTCCTTGAAACTTGACCAAATGAAGTAGTTCTAAGTTCTATCTCTATGGTTTGTTTCCTCTTGAAGTACCCCATGCAGAGACTGGCGAAACACACTTTCGTTTGAAAGAAGTTGCCAAGCTTCCAAAAAACTACTAGTTTGCTGAAATCTCAGCAAACATTATTTCACCAAATCTGGATGATACTTGGTGGTAATGATCAGTTCACTAATCCCACTTGGCTGCCCAATTTTTATTCTTCTAGGTTGAAGCATTCGTTTCCAGTAACAGTTTGAATTTTTAGGTTTTACTCTGTTTTCTCCTACATAGTTAGCTGTGTTTGGAATTCTAAATCAAACACGGTTTGTGCTAGCTCCTTGAAACTTGACCAAATGAAGTAGTTCTAAGTTCTATCTCTATGGTTTGTTTCCTCTTGAAGTACCCCATGCAGAGACTGGCGAAAAACACTTTCGTTTGAAAGGGGTTGCCAAGCTTCCAAAAAACTACTAGTTTGCTGAAATCGCAGCAAACATTTTTTCACCAAATCTGGATGATACTTGGTGGTAATGATCAGTTCACTAATCCCACTTGGATGCCCAAATTTCATTCTGCTAGGTTGAAGCATTCGTTTCCAGTAACAGTTCGAATTTTTAGGTTTCACTCTGTTTTCTCCTGCATAGATAGCTGTGTTTGGAATTCTAAATCAAACACGGTTTGTGGTAGCTCCTTGAAACTTGACCAAATGAAGTAGTTCTAAGTTCTATCTCTATGGTTTGCTTCCTCTTGAAGTACACCATTCAGAGACTGGCGAAAAACACTTTCGTTTGAAAGGGGTTGCCAAGCTTCCAAAAAACTACTAGTTTGCTGAAATCTCAGCAAACATTTTTTCACCAAATCTTGATGATACTTGGTGGTAATGATCAGTTCACTAATCCCACTTGGCTGCCCAGTTTTTATTCTTCTAGGTTGAAGCATTCGTTTCCAGTAACAGTTTGAATTTTTAGGTTTCACTCTGTTTTCTGCTATATAGTTAGATGTTTTTGAAACTCTAAATCAAACACGGTTTGTGCTAGCTCCATGAAACTTGACCAAATGAAGTAGTTCTAAGTTCTATCTGTATGGTTTGTTTTCTCTTGAAGTACCCCATGCAGAGACTGGCGAAACACACTTTCGTTTGAAAGAAGTTGCCAAGCTTTCAAAAAACTACTAGTTTGCTGAAATCTCAGCAAACATTTTTTCACCAAATCTGGATGATACTTGGTGGTAATGATCAGTTCACTAATCCCACTTGGCTGCCCAATTTTTATTCTTCTAGGTTGAAGCATTCGTTTCCAGTAACAGTTTGAATTTTTAGGTTTTACTCTGTTTTCTCCTACATAGTTAGCTGTGTTTGGAATTCTAAATCAAACACGGTTTGTGCTAGCTCCTTGAAACTTGACCAAATGAAGTAGTTCTAAGTTCTATCTCTATGGTTTGTTTCCTCTTGAAGTACCCCATGCAGAGACTGGCGAAAAACACTTTCGTTTGAAAGGGGTTGCCAAGCTTCCAAAAAACTACTAGTTTGCTGAAATCGCAGCAAACATTTTTTCACCAAATCTGGATGATACTTGGTGGTAATGATCAGTTCACTAATCCCACTTGGATGCCCAAATTTCATTCTGCTAGGTTGAAGCATTCGTTTCCAGTAACAGTTCGAATTTTTAGGTTTCACTCTGTTTTCTCCTGCATAGATAGCTGTGTTTGGAATTCTAAATCAAACACGGTTTGTGGTAGCTCCTTGAAACTTGACCAAATGAAGTAGTTCTAAGTTCTATCTCTATGGTTTGCTTCCTCTTGAAGTACACCATTCAGAGACTGGCGAAAAACACTTTCGTTTGAAAGGGGTTGCCAAGCTTCCAAAAAACTACTAGTTTGCTGAAATCTCAGCAAACATTTTTTCACCAAATCTTGATGATACTTGGTGGTAATGATCAGTTCACTAATCCCACTTGGCTGCCCAGTTTTTATTCTTCTAGGTTGAAGCATTCGTTTCCAGTAACAGTTTGAATTTTTAGGTTTCACTCTGTTTTCTGCTATATAGTTAGATGTTTTTGAAACTCTAAATCAAACACGGTTTGTGCTAGCTCCATGAAACTTGACCAAATGAAGTAGTTCAAGTTCTATCTGTATGGTTTGTTTTCTCTTGAAGTACCCCATGCAGAGACTGGCGAAACACACTTTCGTTTGATAGAAGTTGCCAAGCTTTCAAAAAACTACTAGTTTGCTGAAATCTCAGCAAACATTTTTTCACCAAATCTGGATGATACTTGGTGGTAAAGATCAGTTCACTAATCCCACTTGGCTGCCCAATTTTTATTCTTCTAGGTTGAAGCATTCGTTTCCAGTAACAGTTTGATTTTTTAGGTTTCACTCTGTTTTCTCCTACATAGTTAGCTGTGTTTGGAATTCTAAATCAAACACGGTTTGTGCTAGCTCCTTGAATCTTGACCAAATGAAGTAGTTCTAAGTTCTATCTCTATGGTTTGTTTCCTCTTGAAGTACCCCATGCAGAGACTGGCAAAACACACTTTCGTTTGAAAGGGGTTGCCAAGCTTCCAAAAAACTACTAGTTTGCTGAAATCTCAGCAAACATGTTTTCACCAAAACTGGATGATACTTGGTGGTAATGATCAGTTCACTAATCCAACTTGGCTGCAAAATTTTTATTCTTCTAGGTTGAAGGGTTCGTTTCCAGTAACAGTTTGAATTTTTAGGTTTCACTCTGTTTTCTCCTACATAGATAGCTGTGTTTGGAATTCTACATCAAACACGGTTTGTGCTAGCTCCTTGAAACTTGAACAAATGAAGTAGTTCTAAGTCCTATCTGTATGGTTTGTTTCCTCTTGAAGTACCCCTTGCAGAGAGTGGCGAAAAACACTTTCGTTTGAAAGGGGTTGCCAAGCTTCCAGAAAACTACTAGTTTGCTGAAATCTCAGCAAACATTTTTTCACGAAATCTGGATGATACTTGGTGGTAATGATCAGTTCACTAATCCCACTTGGCTGCCCAATTTTTATTCTTCTTGGTTGAAGCGTTCGTTTTCAGTAACAGTTTGAAATTTTAGGTTTCATTCTGTTTTCTGCTATATAGTTAGATGTGTTTGAAACTCTAAATCAAACACGGTTTGTGCTAGCTCCATGAAACTTGACCAAATGAAGTAGTTCTAAGTCCTATCTGTATGGTTTGTTTCCTCTTGAAGTACCCCATGCAGAGACTGGCGAAACACACTTTCGTTTGAAAGAAGGTGCCAAGCTTCCAAAAACTACTAGTTTGCTGAAATCTCAGCAAACATGTTTTCACCAAATCTGGATGATACTTGGTGGTAATGATCAGTTCACTAATCCCACTTGGCTGCCCAATTTTTATTCTTCTAGGTTGAAGCATTCGTTTCCAGTAACAGTTTGAATTTTTAGGTTTCATTCTGTTTTCTCCTACATAGATAGCTGTGTTTGGAATTCTAAATCAAACACGGTTTGTGCTAGCTCCTTGAAACTTGACCAAATGAAGTAGTTCTAAGTTCAATATCTATGGTTTGTTTCCTCTTGAAGTACCCCCTGCAGAGACTGGCGAAACACACTTTCATTTGAAAGGGGTTGCCAAGCTTCCAAAAAACTACTAGTTTGCTGAAATCTCAGCAAACATTTTTTCACCAAATCTGCATGATACTTGGTGGTAATGATCAGTTCACTAATCCCACTTGGATGCCCAATTTTCATTCTTCTAGGTTGAAGCATTCGTTTCCAGTAACAGTTTGAATTTTTAGGTTTCACTCTGTTTTCTCCTACATAGATAGCTGTGTTTAGAATTCTAAATCAAACACGGTTTGTGCTAGCTCCTTGAAACTTGACCAAATGAAGTAGTTCTAAGTTCTATCTCTATGGTTTGTTTCCTCTTGAAGTACCCCATGCAGAGACTGGCGAAACACACTTTCGTTTGAATGAAGTTGCCAAGCTTCCAAAAAACTACTAGTTTGCTGAAATCTCAGCAAACATTTTTTCACCAAATCTGGATGATACTTGGTGGTAATGATCTGTTCACTAATCCCACTTGGCTGCCCAATTTTTATTCTTCTAGGTTGAAGCATTCGTTTCCAGTAACAGTTTGAATTTTTAGGTTTCACTCTGTTTTCTCCTACATAGTTAGCTGTGTTTGGAATTCTAAATCAAACACGGTTTGTGCTAGCTCTTTGAAACTTGACCAAATGAAGTATTTCTAAGTTCTATCTCTATGGTTTGTTTCCTTTTGAAGTACCCCATGCAGAGACTGGCGAAAAACACTTTTGTTTGAAAGGGGTTGCCAAGCTTCCAAAAAACTACTAGTTTGCTGAAATCTCAGCAAACATTTTTTCACCAAATCTGCATGATAATTGGTGGTAATGATCAGTTCACTAATCCCACTTGGATGCCCAATTTTCATTCTTCTAGGTTGAAGCATTCGTTTCCAGTAACAGTTTGAATTTTTAGGTTTCACTCTGTTTTCTCCTACATAGATAGCTGTGTTTGGAATTCTAAATCAAACACGGTTTGTGCTAGCTCCTTGAAACTTGACCAAATGAAGTAGTTCTAAGTTCTATCTCTATGGTTTGTTTCCTCTTGAAGTACCCCATGCAGAGACTGGCGAAACACACTTTCGTTTGAAAGAATTTGCCAAGCTTCCAAAAAACTACTAGTTTGCTGAAATCTCAGCAAACATGTTTTCACCAAATCTGGATAATACTTGGTGGTAATGATCAGTTCACTAATCCCACTTGGCTGCCCAATTTTTATTCGTCTAGGTTGAAGCATTCGTTTCCAGTAACAGTTTGAATTTTTAGGTTTCTCTCTGTTTTCTCCTACATAGATAGCTGTGTTTGGAATTCTACATCAAACACGGTTTGTGCTAGCTCCTTGAAACTTGACCAAATGAAGTAGTTCTAAGTTCTATCTCTATGGTTTGCTTCCTCTTGAAGTACCCCATGCAGAGACTGGCGAAAAACACTTTCATTTGAAAGGGGTTGCCAAGCTTCCAAAAAACAACTAGTTTGCTGAAATCTCAGCAAACATGTTTTCACCAAATCTGGATGATACTTGTTGGTAATGATCAGTTCACTAATCCCACTTGGCTGCCCAATTTTTATTCTTCTAGGTTGAAGCATTCGTTTCCAGTAACAGTTTGAAATTTTAGGTTTCACTCTGTTTTCTGCTATATAGTTAGATGTGTTTGAAACTCTAAATCAAACACGGTTTGTGCTAGTTCCATGAAACTTGACCAAATGAAGTAGTTCTAAGTTCTATCTGTATGGTTTGTTTCCTCTTGAAGTACCCCATGCAGAGACTGGCGAAAAAAACTTTCGTTTGAAAGGGGATGCCAAGCTTCCAAAAAACTACTAGTTTGCTGAAATCTCAGCAAACATTTTTTCACCAAATCTGGATGATACTTGGTGGTAATGATCAGTTCACTAATCCCACTTCTCTTCCCAAATTTTATTCTTCTAGGTTGAAGCATTTGTTTCCAGTAACAGTTTGAATTTTTAGGTTTCACTCTGTTTTCTCCTACATAGTTAGCTGTGTTTGGAATTCTAAATCAAACACGGTTTGTGCTAGCTCTTTGAAACTTGACCAAATGAAGTATTTCTAAGTTCTATCTCTATGGTTTGTTTCCTTTTGAAGTACCCCATGCAGAGACTGGCGAAAAACACTTTTGTTTGAAAGGGGTTGCCAAGCTTCCAAAAAACTACTAGTTTGCTGAAATCTCAGCAAACATTTTTTCACCAAATCTGCATGATAATTGTGGTAATGATCAGTTCCCTAATCCCACTTGGATGCCCAATTTTCATTCTTCTAGGTTGAAGCATTCGTTTCCAGTAACAGTTTGAATTTTTAGGTTTCACTCTGTTTTCTCCTACATAGATAGCTGTGTTTGGAATTCTAAATCAAACACGGTTTGTGCTAGCTCCTTGAAACTTGACCAAATGAAGTAGTTCTAAGTTCTATCTCTATGGTTTGTTTCCTCTTGAAGTACCCCATGCAGAGACTGGCGAAACACACTTTCGTTTGAAAGAATTTGCCAAGCTTCCAAAAAACTACTAGTTTGCTGAAATCTCAGCAAACATTTTTTCACCAAATCTGGATGATACTTGGTGGTAATGATCAGTTCACTAATCCCACTTGGCTGCCCAATTTTTATTCTTCTAGGTTGAAGCATTCGTTTCCAGTAACAGTTTGAATTTTTAGGTTTCACTCTGTTTTCTCCTACATAGTTAGCTGTGTTTGGAATTCTAAATCAAACACGGTTTGTGCTAGCTCCTTGAAACTTGACCAAATGAAGTAGTTCTAAGTTCTATCTCTATGGTTTGTTTCCTCTTGAAGTACCCCATGCAGAGACTGGCGAAAAACACTTTTGTTTGAAAGGGGTTGCCAAGCTTCCAAAAAACTACTAGTTTGCTGAAATCTCAGCAAACATTTTTTCACCAAATCTGGATGATACTTGGTGGTAATGATCAGTTCACTAATCCCACTTGGATGCCCAAATTTCATTCTTCTAGGTTGAAGCATTCGTTTCCAGTAACAGTTTGAATTTTTAGGTTTCACTCTGTTTTCTCCTACATAGTTAGCTGTGTTTGGAATTCTAAATAAAACACGGTTTGTGCTAGCTCCTTGAAACTTGACCAAATGAAGTAGTTCTAAGTTCTATCTCTATGGTTTGTTTCCTCTTGAAGTACCCCATGCAGAGACTGGCGAAACACACTTTCGTTTGAAAGAATTTGCCAAGCTTCCAAAAAACTACTAGTTTGCTGAAATCTCAGCAAACATTTTTTCACCAAATCTGGATGATACTTGGTGGTAATGATGAGTTCACTAATCCCACTTGGCTGCCCAATTTTTATTCTTCTAGGTTGAAGCATTCGTTTCCAGTAACAGTTTGAATTTTTAGGTTTCACTCTGTTTTCTCCTACATAGTTAGCTGTGTTTGGAATTCTAAATCAAACACGGTTTGTGCTAGCTCCTTGAAACTTGACCAAATGAAGTAGTTCTAAGTTATACTTCTATGGTTTGTTTCCTCTTGAAGTACCCCATGCAGAGACTGGCGAAAAACACTTTTGTTTGAAAGGGGTTGCCAAGCTTCCAAAAAACTACTAGTTTGCTGAAATCAGAGCAAACATTTTTTCACCAAATCTGGATGATACTTGGTGGTAATGATCAGTTCACTAATCCCACTTGGATGCCCAAATTTCATTCTTCTAGGTTGAAGCATTCGTTTCCAGTAACAGTTTGAATTTTTAGGTTTCACTCTGTTTTCTCCTACATAGTTAGCTGTGTTTGTAATTCTAAATCAAACACGGTTTGTGCTAGCTCCTTGAAACTTGACCAAATGAAGTAGTTCTAAGTTCTATCTCTATGGTTTGTTTCCTCTTGAAGTACACCATGCAGAGACTGGCGAAACACACTTTCGTTTGAAAGAATTTGCCAAGCTTCCAAAAAACTACTAGTTTGATGAAATCTCAGCAAACATTTTTTCACCAAATCTGGATGATACTTGGTGGTAATGATGAGTTCACTAATCCCACTTGGCTGCCCAATTTTTATTCGTCTAGGTTGAAGCATTCGTTTCCAGTAACAGTTTGAATTTTTAGGTTTCTCTCTGTTTTCTCCTACATAGATAGCTGTGTTTGGAATTCTACATCAAACACGGTTTGTGCTAGCTCCTTGAAACTTGACCAAATGAAGTAGTTCTAAGTTCTATCTCTATGGTTTGCTTCCTCTTGAAGTACCCCATGCAGAGACTGGCGAAAAACACTTTCATTTGAAAGGGGTTGCCAAGCTTCCAAAAAACAACTAGTTTGCTGAAATCTCAGCAAACATGTTTTCACCAAATCTGGATGATACTTGTTGGTAATGATCAGTTCACTAATCCCACTTGGCTGCCCAATTTTTATTCTTCTAGGTTGAAGCATTCGTTTCCAGTAACAGTTTGAAATTTTAGGTTTCACTCTGTTTTCTGCTATATAGTTAGATGTGTTTGAAACTCTAAATCAAACACGGTTTGTGCTAGTTCCATGAAACTTGACCAAATGAAGTAGTTCTAAGTTCTATCTGTATGGTTTGTTTCCTCTTGAAGTACCCCATGCAGAGACTGGCGAAAAAAACTTTCGTTTGAAAGGGGATGCCAAGCTTCCAAAAAACTACTAGTTTGCTGAAATCTCAGCAAACATTTTTTCACCAAATCTGGATGATACTTGGTGGTAATGATCAGTTCACTAATCCCACTTCTCTTCCCAAATTTTATTCTTCTAGGTTGAAGCATTTGTTTCCAGTAACAGTTTGAATTTTTAGGTTTCACTCTGTTTTCTCCTACATAGTTAGCTGTGTTTGGAATTCTAAATCAAACACGGTTTGTGCTAGCTCTTTGAAACTTGACCAAATGAAGTATTTCTAAGTTCTATCTCTATGGTTTGTTTCCTTTTGAAGTACCCCATGCAGAGACTGGCGAAAAACACTTTTGTTTGAAAGGGGTTGCCAAGCTTCCAAAAAACTACTAGTTTGCTGAAATCTCAGCAAACATTTTTTCACCAAATCTGCATGATAATTGTGGTAATGATCAGTTCCCTAATCCCACTTGGATGCCCAATTTTCATTCTTCTAGGTTGAAGCATTCGTTTCCAGTAACAGTTTGAATTTTTAGGTTTCACTCTGTTTTCTCCTACATAGATAGCTGTGTTTGGAATTCTAAATCAAACACGGTTTGTGCTAGCTCCTTGAAACTTGACCAAATGAAGTAGTTCTAAGTTCTATCTCTATGGTTTGTTTCCTCTTGAAGTACCCCATGCAGAGACTGGCGAAACACACTTTCGTTTGAAAGAATTTGCCAAGCTTCCAAAAAACTACTAGTTTGCTGAAATCTCAGCAAACATTTTTTCACCAAATCTGGATGATACTTGGTGGTAATGATCAGTTCACTAATCCCACTTGGCTGCCCAATTTTTATTCTTCTAGGTTGAAGCATTCGTTTCCAGTAACAGTTTGAATTTTTAGGTTTCACTCTGTTTTCTCCTACATAGTTAGCTGTGTTTGGAATTCTAAATCAAACACGGTTTGTGCTAGCTCCTTGAAACTTGACCAAATGAAGTAGTTCTAAGTTCTATCTCTATGGTTTGTTTCCTCTTGAAGTACCCCATGCAGAGACTGGCGAAAAACACTTTTGTTTGAAAGGGGTTGCCAAGCTTCCAAAAAACTACTAGTTTGCTGAAATCTCAGCAAACATTTTTTCACCAAATCTGGATGATACTTGGTGGTAATGATCAGTTCACTAATCCCACTTGGATGCCCAAATTTCATTCTTCTAGGTTGAAGCATTCGTTTCCAGTAACAGTTTGAATTTTTAGGTTTCACTCTGTTTTCTCCTACATAGTTAGCTGTGTTTGGAATTCTAAATAAAACACGGTTTGTGCTAGCTCCTTGAAACTTGACCAAATGAAGTAGTTCTAAGTTCTATCTCTATGGTTTGTTTCCTCTTGAAGTACCCCATGCAGAGACTGGCGAAACACACTTTCGTTTGAAAGAATTTGCCAAGCTTCCAAAAAACTACTAGTTTGCTGAAATCTCAGCAAACATTTTTTCACCAAATCTGGATGATACTTGGTGGTAATGATGAGTTCACTAATCCCACTTGGCTGCCCAATTTTTATTCTTCTAGGTTGAAGCATTCGTTTCCAGTAACAGTTTGAATTTTTAGGTTTCACTCTGTTTTCTCCTACATAGTTAGCTGTGTTTGGAATTCTAAATCAAACACGGTTTGTGCTAGCTCCTTGAAACTTGACCAAATGAAGTAGTTCTAAGTTATACTTCTATGGTTTGTTTCCTCTTGAAGTACCCCATGCAGAGACTGGCGAAAAACACTTTTGTTTGAAAGGGGTTGCCAAGCTTCCAAAAAACTACTAGTTTGCTGAAATCAGAGCAAACATTTTTTCACCAAATCTGGATGATACTTGGTGGTAATGATCAGTTCACTAATCCCACTTGGATGCCCAAATTTCATTCTTCTAGGTTGAAGCATTCGTTTCCAGTAACAGTTTGAATTTTTAGGTTTCACTCTGTTTTCTCCTACATAGTTAGCTGTGTTTGTAATTCTAAATCAAACACGGTTTGTGCTAGCTCCTTGAAACTTGACCAAATGAAGTAGTTCTAAGTTCTATCTCTATGGTTTGTTTCCTCTTGAAGTACACCATGCAGAGACTGGCGAAACACACTTTCGTTTGAAAGAATTTGCCAAGCTTCCAAAAAACTACTAGTTTGATGAAATCTCAGCAAACATTTTTTCACCAAATCTGGATGATACTTGGTGGTAATGATGAGTTCACTAATCCCACTTGGCTGCCCAATTTTTATTCTTCTAGGTTGAAGCATTCGTTTCCAGTAACAGTTTGAATTTTTAGGTTTCACTCTGTTTTCTCCTACATAGTTAGCTGTGTTTGGAATTCTAAATCAAACACGGTTTGTGCTAGCTCCTTGAAACTTGACCAAATGAAGTAGTTCTAAGTTCTATCTCTATGGTTTGTTTCCTCTTGAAGTACCCCATGCAGAGACTGGCGAAAAACACTTTTGTTTGAAAGGGGTTGCCAAGCTTCCAAAAAACTACTAGTTTGCTGAAATCTCAGCAAACATTTTTTCACCAAATCTGGATGATACTTGGTGGTAATGATCAGTTCACTAATCCCACTTGGATGCCCAAATTTCATTCTTCTAGGTTGAAGCATTCGTTTCCAGTAACAGTTCGAATTTTTAGGTTTCACTCTGTTTTCTCCTACATAGATAGCTGTGTTTGGAATTCTAAATCAAACACGGTTTGTGGTAGCTTCTTGAAACTTGAACAAATGAAGTAGTTCTAAGTTCTATCTCTATGGTTTCCTTTCTCTTGAAGTACACCATTCAGAGACTGGCGAAAAACACTTTCGTTTGAAAGGGGTTGCCAAGCTTCCAAAAAACTACTAGTTTGCTGAAATCTCAGCAAACATTTTTTCACCAAATCTTGATGATACTTGGTGGTAATTATCAGTTCACTAATCCTACTTGGCTGCCCAGTTTTTATTCTTCTAGGTTGAAGCATTCGTTTCCAGTAACAGTTTGAATTTTTAGGTTTCACTCTGTTTTCTGCTATATAGTTAGATGTGTTTGAAACTCTAAATCAAACACGGTTTGTGCTAGCTCCATGAAACTTGACCAAATGAAGTAGTTCTAAGTTCTATCTGTATGGTTTGTTTTCTCTTGAAGTACCCCATGCAGAGACTGGCGAAACACACTTTCGTTTGAAAGAAGTTGCCAAGCTTCCAAAAAACTACTAGTTTGCTGAAATCTCAGCAAACATTTTTTCACCAAATCTGGATGATACTTGGTGGTAATGTCAGTTCACTAATCCCACTTGGCTGCACAATTTTTATTCTTCTAGGTTGAAGCATTCGTTTCCAGTAACAGTTTGAATTTTTAGGTTTCACTCTGTTTTCTCCTACATAGTTAGCTGTGTTTGGAATTCTAAATCAAACAGGGTTTGTGCTAGCTCCTTGAAACTTGACCAAATGAAGTAGTTCTAAGTTCTATCTCTATGGTTTGTTTCCTCTTGAAGTACCCCATGCAGAGACTGGCGAAACACACTTTC